>NC_092037.1:40167414-40313051 GCF_003086295.3 Arachis hypogaea
TAGTTGGAGATAATGATACCTATAGTTTGCTTTTTGCTTGGAGTGCATTTTCTTGACTTCCTCTTGATATTTTTTTAGGGTTTTTGCTTGAGTCTAGAAAAGGTTATGTTTTTGACGATTTTCTGTTTGGTGTTGTTGACAATGCTCTTTGTTGATAGACTGTAGAAAGATAATGGCTTTAATGATTTTTGTGTTTCTACTTTCCTTTTTCGAAATGCTTTGTTTGTTTGAAGTCCTCTTTTCTTGTTTGAGAGATGCTGGGATGCGAGCTGTCGATTTTTCCTGAAAACCTTGCTTTGTTACTGCCTCTAAAGGATGCCCCAGGACTTTGGTTTGAGTCTTGGGGTTTTCCTTTTCTGTTTGTTCGCCTGTGTCGCATTAATCGAGTTGTTTTGTCCTTCGTCCGAGATGTTTTTAGTAATCCCATCTTTTTTTTCTTATTGTAGGATTAGTTGGCCTCATGTCTTCTTGCAATAACATTGTAGAGATGTCTTCCAGAGTTCCTGAGGGGATGTCCGATTGGCTGGACTCCCTTGTCTTGATGTGTGTCTCTGTTATGGATGCTGAATTTTGCGTAGAGCTGAGGAAGCGTCATAGGATATGTGGTAATAGTGCCCGGGATATGGATTATGAGCTTGTCGCCCCTGATTCTGATGAAAGGGTTTGTTTTCCTACCTCCATCGAGGGAGAGCGTCCCTTCTTCTATGCCTATGAATATTTCTTCAGTCAGTTGGACATTACTTTTCCTTTTACTGCTTTCGAGACCGACCTATTGTGGTCGTGTAACATTGCCCCATCCCAGCTTCACCTGAATTCCTGGGGTTTTGTCAAGATCTTTCAGCTACTTTGCCAAGAGTTAGGCGTAACACCTTCTCAGACTCTTTTCCTTTATCTGTTTGTTTCTGCCAAGCCTGGTGGTTCTTCAAAAAAGAAAGCTTCCTGGGTTTCTTTCAGGTCTGCCCAGGGCCATAAAGTTTTCTCCATGTATGACGAGTCCTTTAAGAATTTTAAGAATTACTTCTTTAGAGTTCGTGCTGTTGAGGGGGCCCGCCCCTTTTTTCTTGATGAAAATGATGAGCCTTCTTTCCCTCTAGAGTGGCAGAAGGATGTGAGAGTGTCTCGGTATACATGGGAGATGCTTGACGAGGTTGAGCGTGCTTTTGTTGTTGTTCTTGAGGATTTATGGGGGAACCACCCCATCTTGATACAAAAAGGTTTTTGAATGACCCGTCCTTGGTTCGGACTGTTTTGGGTATTTGTCTGACTTGTTTTTGTACTTGTTTTCTTAGTTTTGCTTCCTCTTCTTGTGATTGTAACCCTTTACTATGGCTGATTCTGTATTTGCAGAGATGTCTAAAACCAAGGACTCCATGAAGGCCTTAAAAAAGGCAAAGAAGGCAGCTGCTGCTCAAAACATTTCGGCCAAGGTGGCCGGAGAGGGATCTTCTCAGGTTCCAGTGAATCCTCCTGTGCCGAGTTCTCCCGGGCCGAGGAAAGTAATTCCTATTCCTTGGGTTCGTCTGGTCGATCCTCCACAGACTTCTGCCACTGCTTCTGGTGCTCCTCCCTTAAAAAAGCAAAAAATGTCTGAGCCCTTTAACCTGGATGCCCCGAATTTTGATGCTGTCGAGTTTGTTGACCAGCAAATTGCCCCCTATGGTGGGCTCTCCATGGATGATGTGTCTCTTCTTCAGCATCTGAAGTTTATCACCAAATGTAGTATGAAAATGGCACATATGGGTGCGGCTATTTTCCGAACTGTTCAGGGGATCCCGATTCATGCCACAAAATCCTTCATGGAGGAGGCCAAATCAGAATTTGATCGGATCAAGGGTCTGAAGGAGGAGTTGGAGGTGAAGTTGCGAAGGTAGAGAAGGAACTGGAGGGTGAGATGGCCAGCTCTATTGCCTTGGCTGCTTCTTTGAAGTTGGCTGAGAACATGGCACTGAAGCACAAGGATAGCTATGTCTCAGCTTATAAAGAGTTGGTGCACCTCCAGGATGATTTGGAAACTGCTCGGGTTGATTATACCGAGCTTCAAGGTCACCTTGTGGGCAGCGTGACTGCTGCCTCTGAGAACCTGATGGAGAAGTTCCGGATTGTTGCTCCTGATGCCGATTTGGCTCTCGTTAGTGTTGATAACGTAGTAAAGGATGGCAAGATTGTCCCAGATGATCCCGATGATGATGTTGAACCCCCCCAGTGCCTTCTATCAAGGTGTCGACCTCCTCGATTCCTCTAGTTATGTCTTATCCGGATTGCCAGATTCTGAACTGGGGTGATAGAACTGTAGATGCTGTGCCTATTCAGACTCGTCCTCCTTCTCCCCGTACTGATGCTGCCGGGAAGGCTTCCGATCTTTGCTGATCTTCTTTTTAAGTATTTGTGTAAATAGCATGGTTTGTGGGCTTTTGAACTATTTTATTGTTTTGTTTAACTGCTGACGCTTTTTAGTTGCCTGCCTGGACACTTTTACTTTGAAACACAAAGGTAGCTTTCTGAGGTAGAATTTGGTAGCCTCTTGAAGCTTTATTATACTATTGGTGGACAAAATTATGATCCTCAAAATTTGTCTCTTTGTATTTGTATGAAATAAAAAATACCCCAAAGAGATCATGGTATGATGAATTGGGATCTTAATAATCCCTGGTAATGGGACCAACAGCTTAGTGTTGTTGTTGGACCAAAAGAGTTACAGGCACTGTTAGAGAAGCTCACAACTCCGTTCAACTTAACCAGCAAGTGTACTGGGTCATCCAAGTAATACCTTACGTGAGTAAGGGTCGATCCCACAGAGATTGTTGGTATGAAGCAAGCTATGGTCACCTTGTAAATCTCAGTTAGGCAGATTAAATAGTTTATGATGAGTTCGAAAATTAATAATAAATAGTAAATAAAATAGGATTGAAATACTTATGTAGATCAATAGTGGGAATTTCAGATAGGCATGTGGAGGTGATGTGCTCCTCTTGAATCTCTACTTTCTTATTACATTCATCCAATTTCTTCTTACTCTTTTCCATGGCAAGATGTATGTAGGGCATCACCATCGTCAATGGCTACTTTTCATCCTCTCGGGAAAATGGTCCTATGCGCTGTCACTGCATGGCTAATCGTCTGGAGGCATCACCCTTGACAATGGCTACATCCCATCCTCTCAGTGAAAATGGTCCAAATGCTCTGTCACAGCACGACTAATCATTTGTCGGTTCTCAATCAGGTTGGAATAGAATCCATTGATTCTTTTGCGTCTGCACTAACGCCCAGCCTTCAGGAGTTTGAAGCTCGTCACAGTCATTCAATACCGGAATCTTACTCGGAATACCACAGACAAGGTTAGACTTTCCAGATTCCCGGAATCCTACTCGGAATACCACAGACAAGGTTAGACTTTCTGGATTCCCATGAATACCGCCAACTATCTAGCTTATACCACGAAGATTCTGTTGGGGAATCTAAGAGATATGCGCCCGGCCTAAGGTAGAACGGAAGTGGTTGGCAGTCACGCGCGTTCATAGGTGAGAATGATGATGAGTGTCACGGATCATCACATTCATCAAGTTGAAGTGCAACGTATATCTTGGAATAAGAATAAAAGAAAATTGAATAGAAGATAATAGTAATTGTATTGAAACTTGAGGTACAGCAGAGTTCCACACCCTTAATCTATGGTGTGTAGAAACTCCACCGTTGAAAATACATAAGTGAAAGGTTCAGGCATGGCCGAATGGCCAGCCCCCATAAAGGTGATCAAAATACCGAATGGTCAAAAGATGACTAATACAATAGTTAAATGTTCTATTTATACTAAACTAGCTACTATGGTTTACATGAGTAAGTAATTGATGCATAAATTCACTTCCGGGGCCCACTTGGTGTGTGCTTGGGCTGAGCTTGATCTATCCACGAGCTGAGGCTTTTCTTGGAGTTAAACACCAAGTTGTAACGTGTTTTGGGCGTTCAACTCCGGGTCGTGACGTGTTTCTGGCGTTTAACTCCAGACAGCAGCATGTACTTGGCGTTGAGCGCCATTTTACGTCGTCAACTCTCGAATAAAGTATGGACTATTATATATTGCTGGAAAGCTCTGGATGTCTACTTTCTAACACCTTGAGAGCGCGCCATTTGGAGTTCTGTAGCTCCAGAAAATCATTTTGAGTGCAGGGAGGTCAGATTTCAACAGCATCAGCAGTCCTTTTGTCAGCCTCCTATCAGAGTTTTGCTCAAGTCCCTCAATTTCAGCCAGAAATTACCTGAAATCACAGAAAAACACACAAACTCATAGTAAAGTCCAAAAATGTGAATTTAACATAAAAACTAATGAAAATATCCCTAAAAGTAGCTTGAACTTACTAAAAATTACCTAAAAACAATGCCAAAAAGCGTATAAATTATCCACTCATCACAACACCAAACTTAAATTGTTGCTTGTTTCCAAGCAACTGAAAATCAATTAGGATAAAAAGAAGAGAATATACTATAAATTCCAAAATATCAATGAATATTAATTCTAATTAGATGAGCGGGACTTGTAGCTTTTGCTTCTGAACAGTTTTGGCATCTCACTTTTTCCTTTGAAGTTTAGAATGATTGGCTTCTCTAGGAACTTAGAATTTCGGATAGTGTTATTGACTTTCCTAGTTAAGTATGTTGATTCTTGAACACAGCTATTTATGAGTCTTGGCTGTGGCCCTAAGCACTTTGTTTTCCAGTATTACTACCAGATACATAAATGCCACAAACACATGACTGGGTGAACCTTTTCAGATTGTGACTCAGCTTTGCTAGAGTCCCCAGTTAGAGGTGTCCAGAGCTCTTAAGTACACTCTTTTTGCTTTGGATCACGACTTTAACCACTCAGTCTCAAGCTTTTCACTTGGCCTTCATGACACAAGCACATGGTTAGGGACAGCTTGATTTAGCCGCTTAGGCCTGGATTTGATTTCCTTGGGCCCTCCTATCCATTGATGCTCAAAGCCTTGGATCCTTTTTACCCTTGCCTTTTGTTTTAAGGCTATTGGCTTTTTCTGCTTGCTTTTTCTTTTTCTTTCTATGTTTTTTCGCCATTATTTTTTTGCAAGCTTTTCTTTTTTTTCACTGCTTTTTCTTGCTTCAAGAATCAATTTTATGATTTTTCAGATTATCAATAACATTTCTCTTTGTTCATCATTCTTTCAAGAGCCAACAATTTTAACATTCATAAACAACAAGATCAAAAATATGCACTGTTCAAGCATTCATTTAGAAAACAAAAAGTATTGTCACCACATCAATATAATTAAACTAAATTCAAGGATAAATTCGAAATTCATGTACTTCTTGTTCTTTTGAATTAAAACATTTTTCATTTAAGAGAGTTGAAGGATTAATGGAATTTATTCATAGCTTTAAGACATAGTTACTGTTCATACCTTGACCGGGCTCCTCCAACTTGGCGAAATCCATGAAAGGTCCGACCTCGTCCCAAGGCCCACGCCTGAGGTCGGACCTCGGACAATAAAGCTAAGAAGGCCCATCAAAAGGAACGCAGCCCAAAATCTAAAGGCCGAAAAGGCCTAGGAAAGGCGGTTCCACAAAGATAGAGATAAAACTCCCAAAAGATAAGATAAGATAAGAATATCTTATCCAGGGAAGATCACGGCCAACTACTATAAATACACTGGAGCACCCAGGTATGACACACATTCCACATTCTACACATATCTGCTTGAACCCATGCTAACTTAAGCATCGGAGTGTCATTGCAGGTACAACCACCAACCACTCCACATATCAAGCTCGGGTCCCTGACCCCCACCTCGGGCCTCTCCAAAACGACCGAGCTACACGTTTCAGGTAACCCTCGGAACATTGGCGCCGTTGCCGGGGACCTGGAAGTCATCCCTCTACTATGGCGGACGACCCCTCCAACAATGACCACGCTGCATCAGAACAAGAGGATGAAGTTGACACCGGAGAACGACCGGACAGCCCTCTATCACCACGCACTCCAGGAGGAAACAAACAGAATCGCCCAAAGACATCACTCCCAAACAAAGATCCACAAAATCCGAGAATGAAAAGAGCTCGGAAATTCTAGAAGCAGTCCGAGCACAACAAAACGACTGAAACAACTCGAAGAGGACATAAAGAAGCAGAGAGAAACTGAACAAGATCTGAGAAGGGAGGCTCGCAAGCGCAGAGAATTAGAAGAAAAACTACGGAAAATAGAGGCCAACCTAAAAAACCGGACAGAACGCGGCACCACCCCCGAAGGCAACCATGATCCCTTCACACAAGAGATCATGAAGGAGAAGGTACCGCGAAACTTCAAACCACCCGATATGGATCTCTACGACGGCACCACCGATCCGAGTCACCACCTCAGCAACTTCAGAAGCAGAATGTACCTGGTCGACGCCTCCGACGCAATTCGATGCAAAGCCTTCCCCACCACTCTCACCAAGTCGGCCATGAAGTGGTTCGACAACCTGCCACCAAGATCAATCACCAGCTTCGAAGACCTAACCAAAAAATTCCTAACAAGGTTCTCTATTCAAAAGGACAAGACAAAACATGCCCCCAGTCTACTCGGAATCAAACAAGGTAACCAAGAAACTCTCCGAGAGTACATGGAGCGATTCAACAGAGCCTGCCTGGACATACAACACTTGCCCACTGAAGCAGCCATCATGGGACTAGCAAACGGCCTAAAGGAGGGACCGTTTAGCCAATCCCTATCCAAACGATACCCGACCTCCCTATACGAGGTGCAGGAGCGAGCAGAAAAATATATCAACATGGAGGAAACCTCCCAGTTAAGAGACTCTTCTAGGAAGGAATCAACCTACCCACTCCGAGATCGAGATCGGGAACAGAGAAAGAAAGAAGAAACCAACTCGGACAAGCCACGGAAATACCACAGTTACACCCCCCTCCGAGTCTCCTTGGTAGACATCTACAGAGAAGTATGCCACACCGAAAAGATCCCACCACCTCGACCGCTAAAACACAAGAGAGCGGGGAGAGATCGGTCCGAATACTGTGAATACCACAAGCTCTACGGTCATTCTACTAACGACTGCTACGACCTAAAAAATGTTATAGAAAAGCTAGCCAGAGAAGGAAAACTCGACAGATACATAGCAGAGAAAGGAGAAGAGACCAGGAAGAGAAGACGGGGAGATAACGAAAATCGGGCCGAACAAACCCCACGAACCCCTGAAAGGCACGTTCACATGATAAATGGAGGTTTTGCAGGCGGAGGAACATCCAGATCCTCGCGAAAAAGACACCTCAAAGAAGTCTATCATGTCCGAGAAGACAGTCCCCTACCCGAATTACCTCCTATCTCATTTACCCGAGAAGATGCTCAAGGGATAATACCCGGGCACGACGATCCAATGGTAATCACCATCATCCTAGCAAACGCCAACTTACATCGAACTCTGGTTGACCAGGGAAGCTCAGCAGATATCCTGTTCAAAACGGCCTTCGACAAGCTCGGACTCGAAGAAAAAGAACTAAAAGCCTATCCCACCGACCTATTTGGGCTAGGGGATACCCCAATCCATCCCTTAGGATACGTCTCGCTGCACACTACCTTTGGAAGAGGCGAGCAATCTAAAACATTAAGCATCGACTACATTATAGTCGACGTCACTTCAGCATACAATGCCCTCATTGGGCGACCAACCCTAAACAGACTGGCAGCTATAGTCTCGACCCCACACCTCTGTATGAAGTTCCCTACCGCAAAAGGAATCGCTACCCTAAAAGGCGACCAAAAACTAGCACGGCGATGCTACAACGAAAGCCTGAGCCTAAAAGGGAAAGAGGTCAACACAATAGAACTCGGACGAGTTCAAGCCCGAGAAGACCTTCGGCCACAACCAGAGGGAGAAACCGACAAAGTCCAGATCGGGAACACACCTGAAAAAATAACAAACATAGGAGCAAACCTCGAAGCAGGCCTAAAGGAGGAACTCATAACCCTCTTAAGGGAGAATTCCGACCTCTTCGCCTGGAAAGCCTCCGACATGCCAGGCATAAGCCCCGACCTGATGTGCCATAAGCTATCAGTATACCCGGGATCCAGACCTGTCCAACAAAGACGCCGGAAGCTCGGACCTGAGCGCATGCAAGCAATAGAAGAACAAGTACAAGCACTACTAGACGCAGGGTTCATTCGGGAAGTAAAATACCCCCTATGGCTCGCAAACGTGGTCCTGGTAAAAAAGCCCAACGGAAAATGGAGGATGTGCGTCGATTACACGGATCTCAACAAAGCCTGCCCCAAAGACCCATATCCACTACCAAACATCGACGCCTTAGTAGACGCAGCCTCAGGCTATAGATATCTCTCCTTCATGGACGCATACTCGGGATACAATCAAATCCCGATGTACGGACCCGACCAAGAAAAGACCTCGTTCATAACCCCAAGGGCAAACTACTGCTACGTAGTAATGCCCTTCGGGCTGAAGAACGCAGGGGCAACCTACCAGAGGCTAATGAACAAAGTGTTCTCAGAGCACATCGGACTACAGCTGGAGGTGTACGTCGACGACATGCTGGTAAAGACACAAGAAGACAGAAACTTGCTGACCGACCTCACCAGTGTCTTCGGCACCCTCAGAAAACACAACATGAGACTTAACCCGACAAAATGCACCTTCGCCGCAGAAGCCGGAAAGTTCTTAGGCTTCATGCTGACTCAAAGGGGCATTGAAGCAAACCCGGACAAATGCCAAGCAATACTCAATATGAAGAGCCCGACGTGTGTCAAAGAAGTACAACAACTGAATGGAAGGCTAGCCGCCCTATCAAGATTCTTGGCAGGATCGGCAATAAAATCACTACCTCTCTACTCGCTCCTAAAGAAAGGGAAACCCTTCTCATGGACCCCGGAGTGCGAAAAAGCCTTCCAAGAATTCAAGGAGTTCCTCGGGCAACCACCAATCCTAACCCGACCTTTAAAAGGAGAAGAACTCGTACTATACCTCTCGGTTGGAAACCGAGCAGTCGCTTCAGCGTTAATACGAGAAAATGACCAAGGACAACACCCCATATACTTTGTAAGCAAAGCACTACAAGGGGCCGAATTAAACTATCAGAAGATAGAAAAATTCGCCTACGCCCTAGTGTTCACAGCTCGGAGGCTCCGTCCCTACTTTCAAGCCCACACCATCAAAGTCCGGACAAACCAACCCATGAGACACATCCTGCAAAAAACAGACCTGGCAGGACGAATACTACAATGGGCGGTGGAACTGTCCGAGTTCGACCTCCACTATGAAGCCCGGACTGCCATAAAATCCCAGTATCTAGCCGACTTTATCGCAGAATACACGGAGACCCCTGGAACCCCACTCTCATGGAACCTGTATGTCGACGGGTCCTCAAACAAAACAGGAAGCGGAGCCGGGGTTATACTTGAAAGCGACCAAGGAACGCGGATAGAACTATCCCTAAAATTCGAGTTCCAGGCTTCGAACAACCAAGCCGAATACGAGGCCCTACTAGCAGGTCTAAAGCTAGCCGAAGAGGTCGGAGCCCAGAGAATCACAATCTTCAGTGACTCCCAGGTCGTCACATCACAAGTAAATGGAAGCTACCAGCCAAAGACCCAACTATGAAAAAATACCTGGACCAAACACAGGCACAATTACGCCACTTTTCAGAAATACAAATCCAGCACATACCTCGGGAACAAAACGCCCGGGCAGACGCCCTCTCAAAGCTCGCCAGCACCAAGCCCGGAGGCAACAACAGAAGTCTCCTCCAAGAAACCTTACAATCTCCCTCCGTGTTAAGAGAGGAAGAAACGCTAAATATATCCAACCAACAGCAAGAATGGATGACCCCCATACTCAACTACCTGAAGTCGGGAACTCTCCCCGCCGAAAGAAAAGAAGCTAAAAGGCTTGCAAAGGACGCCCAGAATTATACACTAATCCACGACGTGTTATACAGAAGAGGATTCTCAAACCCCCTCCTTAGGTGCGTTCCGACCTCAGAAACAAAGAGCGTCCTCGAGGAAGTCCACGGAGGTATGTGCGGGAACCATCTCGGAGCTCGGGCATTATCCAAAAAAATAGTCCGAGCCGGGTTCTACTGGCCGACCTTGCAAAGAGATGCAACGGAATTTGTGAAAATATGCCCCCCTGCCAAAAACACGCCAATTTCCACAAGGCACCACCAGAAGACCTTATCAGCATCACCGCACCATGGCCCTTCGCAAAATGGGGACTTGACCTACTCGGCCCGTTCCCCCAAGGACCGGGGCAAGTCAAATACCTCATAGTAGGGGTCGACTACTTCACAAAGTGGATCGAAGCTGAACCCTTAGCCACCATTACGGCTCAGAAAAGCCGCAAATTCCTATACAAAAACATTGTCACAAGGTTCGGAGTCCCCTACTCCATCACAACGGACAATGGAACACAGTTCACGGACACAAGTTTTCAGAACTTAGTAGCCGAACTAAAAATCAAACAGCAATTCACCTCAGTCGAGCACCCACAAGCCAATGGACAAGCAGAGACTGCAAATAAAGTCATCTTGGCAGGGTTAAAACGAAGACTCCAAGAGGCCAAAGGGGCATGGGCCGAGGAGCTCCCCCAGGTACTATGGGCATATCGGACAACCCCACACTCTACAACGGGAGAATCACCGTTCCGACTAGCTTACGGGATGGAGGCAATGATTCCTATCGAAATAGATGAAGGGTCACCCAGAGTCATCTTCTACAACGAAGAAGGCAACCCGCAGGCACAAAAGGAAGAACTCGACCTCCTCCCTGAGGTCCGAGAAAGAGCCCGAATCCAGAAGAAGCCTTAAAACGGCGAACGGCCCTCAGATACAATCAGAAAGTAATAAAGCGAACTTCTCCATTCACGACCTGATTCTAATCCGAAATGACATCGGAACACAAAAGTCGGGAGAAGGAAAGCTAACCGCAAATTGGAAAGGGCCCTACAAGGTAACAGAAGTCTTAGGGACAGGCTATTACAAAGTATCCGACCTGAAGGCAATGAGCTGCCCAGGGCCTGGCACGCCTGTAATCTAAGACGGTACTACAGCTAGAAAAACTTAACCCGAGGTGTACTCTTTTTCCCTACAAGGGTTTTTTAATGAGACACCCGGTTAAGTAAGACACCCGACCTAGTCAAGGGTAAACACTCTGTAAATATTCTTTCTTTTTTAATACTAATCAAATTTTTCTATTTTTTCCTCATGATGAAACAAATCCTAGAAAGTACCCCGCCAAGGCACATTAATTTATGCTCGGCAAAACGCAAAAATCATTTGCCAAGAGACCACACAAGGTCGGCAAAGATAAAGCGACGAGGTTCAAATTAATGTGAGAAGTTATAAAGTAACTCTGAAAAGGCTCAGAAAAGCCAAATAAAAAGAGATTACAAAAATAACTTAAAAAGGCCGACCAACAACAAGGTCGGACCCAACAAAAGGAGGTACTCGAAACGCCCGAGGTCCGAGAAAGAAGCCTTAAAACGGCGAAAACAAAGATTTCGAAAACGCTTACTAGAAAGTTGCTATACAACTAAAAAGTACAAGCGAAAAAACGAAAACAAAGATTTCGAAAACGCTTACTAAAAAGTTGCTATACAACTAAAAAGTACAAGCGACAAAAACGAAATCAAAAGAAAGGGTACAGCAAAAGTTCCAAGCGCTAGCTAAAAAGTTGTTATCCAAAAACAACTAAAAAGCATAAAAGCGGAACAAAAAGTCAAAACGCGAACAAAAACACCGCATAAATAAGCTAAAAAGTTACTACAAGTAGCTAATAAGCAAAAAGGTGTCCAAAGCGTTCACAGAAACCATCCAAAAACAAAAGAGCCCACAGGTCGGGCAAAACACCAAAAATAAAAAGATTACAGAGGATCAAGGTCCTTTCCAGACTCCACATCAACAGAAGGCTGCGGAGGAAACATAGATATCGGGACTGCATCAACAGCAACGTCATCCCGGTTTGAAACCTCCACACCAGATCCATCCCCGGCCAAAGGTGAAGTCGGGATCTCCAACGGAACTTTGGGGTCGGACACCGGAACCTCATCCTCGTTGGGAGCAGGAACAATCTTTCCCTCCACAACAACGTTATCCGTACTAAATAAGCTCAGATCCAGGTCAGGAGCAAGAACTCGGACCTGAGCCTTCAAATTCTCAAACATAGCATCCATACCCTTGGCCACATGACCTTCTAGCTCGTAAAAATCATCCCGAGCAGATTGCAACTTCTCCTTTGTCTCCACAAGCTCGGCATATATCCGAGTATAATTCTCCGTCGCCGCCTTCACCATCTCCTCAGATGTCTTCGCTGCCGCCACAGCCGCGGTAGCTTTAGTTTTCTCTTTCTCCAAAGAGGCCTCCAGCTCGGTAATCCTGGCAGCCTTCAGTTGACTAATCCTATCAAACTCGGACTGAGCCTTCTCAAGTCGGGAGCTGGTCGCCCCAAGGGGGGATTTCTTGAACTCCCGGGCAATAGCGGCATGAAGACTAGCCATCCGGACACAGCTCTGCGCCATATACTGAAAATGATGCTCCATAGACACATCATCAGTAGAAATAAAGGTCTGAGGGAGAATATGCTGTTCAACCCAACCAAGAGCATCAAAGTCCTTATCGTTGAAACCGGCAAGCTCTTGAGAGGTCTTCTGCTTCTTGGGAGGAGGACCCGAGGACGGAGGAGGAGAAGAAGTAGCAGGCCCAGAGGTCGGAGGATCCTGACTTATAGCTCGAACTGGGGAGTCGGAATAGTCTTCGACCGAGTCTGAACACCCACAGTAGTCTTCTGCGGAGAAGATCGGGCAGAAGCCTCCCCGGCCTCGATATTCCGAGCAGCCACAGACTTCTTCGTCCGACGAAGGAACTTCATGGAATCCGCCTGAGAAGACATCTCTGCAAGAAATAAAGAAAAGGATTACCACAACAGAAATTCCACCAAAAACAAGCAAAACCAAAATACTAAAAAAGATGAATCTCGGAAGAGGTCGGGAACTACCTAACTCGGAACGGAGAAGGCTTGGATCTCCCAACATTTTCTTCGTGTCCAAGTGAGGTGCCCGACCCCATAAACTGCTCACCACACCCACAAAAGCCTGCTCCACCTCATCTAGACTCTCAAAGGTATACTTAGCAGACACTACATTCTCCTGCCAACAAAGAGGAAAAGAAGGCTCCCCACTCTCATCTAGAAAGAAAGGTCGGACGTCTCCAGTAGCCCGGACCTTGAAATAAAAGTTCTTAAAATCGTGAAAGGACTCATCATACAGGGTACAAAACTTTCTTCCCTGGTTAGCCCTAAAAGAGACCCAAGATACCTTCCCTCCACCTGACCCCGGCTTCGTCAACACAAACAAGTAGGAAAAAAGAGAAATAGAGGGAGCAACGCCCAAAAACTGACACAAAAGTTGAAACAGCTTTAAAAATGCCCAAGAATTTGGATGGAGCTGCGTAGGGGCAAGGTTACAAGACCATAACACCTCGGACTCCAGGTCGGTAAAAGGAAGTCGGACACTCAGCTTAGAGAAAAAACAATCATAAGCGTAAAAGAAGAGCTTCTCGGAACTATCTAAGGGCGGGAAGCAAACTCTCTCCTCGGAATCCGGGGCTACTAGTTCATAATCCCTCTCAGACTCTCTATCTTCACATAAGCTACATTGCCTACGAAACCTAGCTAAATACTCAGAATCTACCACAGAAGGGACTCTTAGAGGAACAGGATCTACCCAACCAAGACCACTTGGAATCTTGGTCGACATTGCTTGAAGAACCTTTCGAGACATAAAATTCTTGCCTACAAAGAAGAATACAACAGCAAGCAAAAATCACATAAAAGCAGACAGCGAGAACCCATTCAGCAAAGCAAGAAACAAAGATCTTTTAGAAGAAAATACAGCAACCCGGAGCAAAATACCAGAGAACAAAAAAGAGTCCCCCCCCATGTACAAACAACTGGCGGCGCCTCTTTTCGGGGCAACCCAGGCATAGGGAAAAAGAAACAAACAAAGAGCCACACAAAAGAAACAGAAGCATATGTGCACAAGAAAAGAGATGGGAACAAACCTGGAAGAAAGAAACGAGGACGACGAGCTCCGAAGCAAGGAGAACGGAACGGCGGCGCAGAGGAAACCCCGGAAAGACACGCGGAAAGATTCAGGGAAGAAGAACAAAAAAAAAGGAAGCGGTGCTCAAAAAAGGAGATGGCGAAAACTCAGAAAACAGGAAGGGAACAGAATAAACGAAGAAAAGGACGAAAGGGGCAAATAAATAATGCCTTCACAAAGCCCGAACGGAAATCGAGGAGAAACGGTAAAATGCAATAAATGCAGGAACGGCCATTTTTGAATTTTGAAAAACTACTATGCCCGAGCTCGACCTCCCAAAAAGGACGAACTCGGGCAGGGGCACTGTTCATACCCTGACCGGGCTCCTCCAACTCGGCAAAATCCATGAAAGGTCCGACCTCGTCCCAAGGCCCACGCCTGAGGTCGGACCTCGGACAATAAAGCTAAGAAGGCCCATCAAAAGGAACGCAGCCCAAAACCTAAAGGCCGAAAAAGGCCTAGGAAAGGCGGTTCTACAAAGATAGAGATAAAACCCCCAAAAGATAAGATAAGATAAGAATATCTTATCCAGGGAAGATCACGGCCAACTACTATAAATACACTGGAGCACCCAGGTATGGCACACATTCCACATTCTACACATATCTGCTTGAACCCATGCTAACTTAAGCATCGGAGTGTCATTGCAGGTACAACCACCAACCACTCCACATATCAAGCTCGGGTCCCTGACCCCCATCTCGGGCCTCTCCAAGACGACCGAGCTACACGTTTCAGGTAACCCTCGGAACAGTTACTAAACACTAATGATCATGAAGTAGAGACACAAAACATAAATGAACACAACATAAAAAAACGAAAAGCAGAAAGAAATAAGAACAAGGAATGAATCCACCTTAGTGGCGTCTTCTTCTTGAAGGACCAACAATGTCCTTAAGCTCTTCTATGTCCCTTCCTTGCCTTTGTTGCTCCTCCCTCATTGCTCTTTGATCTTCTCTTATTTCATGGAGAATGATGGAGTGCTCATGATGTTCTACCCTTAATTATTCCACATTGTAGCTCAAATCTTCTAAGGAAGTGTTGAGTTGTTCCCAATAGTTGCTGGGAGGAAAGTGCATCCCTTAAGGCATCTCAGGGATTTCTTGATGATGAGCTTCCTCATGCATCTCTTGAGATCTGTGGAGGGTCTCTCTTACTTGCTCCATCCTCTTCTTGGTGATGGGCTTATCCTCCTCAATGGAGATGTCTCCTTCAATGATAACTCCAGCTGAGTAACATAGATGGCAAATAAGGTGAGGAAAAGCTAGCCTTGCCATGGTGGAGGGCTTTTCGGCTATTTTGTAGGTTTCATTGGAGATGACTTCATGAACTTCTACTTTCTCTCCAATCATGATGCTATGAATCATGATGGCCCGATCCACAGTAACTTCAGATCGGTTGCTAGTGGGAATGATGGAGCGTTGAATGAACTCCAACCATCCTCTAGCCACAGGCTTGAGGTCCAGTCTTCTTAGTTGAACTGGCTTGCCTTTGGAGTCTCTTTTCCATTGAGCTTCTTCCACACATATGTCCATTAGGACTTGGTCCAACCTTTGATTAAAGTTTACCTTTCTAGTGTAGGGGCGTACATCTCCTTGCATCATGGGCAAGTGGAACGCCAACCTCACATTCTCCGGACTAAAATCTAAGTATTTTCCCCGAACCATTGTGAGATAATTCTTTGGACTCGGGTTCATACTTTGATCATGGTTCCTAGTGATCCATGCATTGGCATAGAACTCTTGAACCATTAAGATTCTGACTTGTTGCATGGGGTTGGTTAGGACTTCCCAACCCCTCATTCGGATCTCATGTCGGATCTCCGAATACTCATTTTTCGTGAGCTTGAAAGGGACCTCAGGGATCACCTTCTTCTTTGCCACAACATCATAGAAGTGGTCTTGATGGCTTTTGGAGATGAATCTTTCCATCTCTCATGACTCGGAGGTGGAAGCTTTTGTCTTCCCTTTTCCTTTTCTAGAGGATTCTCCGGCCTTAGGTGCCATTGATGGTAATGGAAAAACAAAAAGCTTATGCATTTACCACACCAAATTTAAAATATTGCTCGCCCTCGAGCAAGAGAAGAAGAAGAAAAAGAAAATATGGATGAGAGTGAGGGATGGTGTTTCGGCCAAGGTGTAGAAGAGGGGGTTTGTGTTGTGTGAAAATGAAGTAGAATGGAAGGGTATATATAGGGAAAGGGGAGAGGGTAGGTTCGGCCATGTAGGGTGGGTTTGGGTGGGAAAGTGTTTTTGAATTTTGAAGGTAGGTGGGGTTTATGGGAAAGAGTGGATGGCTGTGAGTGGTGAAGGGGGTAATTGGGAAGAGAGATTGAAGTTGTTGGGAAGTGTGACATGGGGAAGAGTGTTATAGGATTAGGAGGTAAGGTGGGAATATGTTAGGTGGGGATCCTGTTGTCCACAGATCCTAAGATGATCCTGTGGGGTCCACAGATCCTGAGGTGATCCTGTGGGGTCCACAGATCCTGAGGTGTCAAGGAATTACATTCCTGCACCAAATAGGCATGCAAAATGCCTTTGCATACCATTCTGGCGTTTAAACGCCGAGGTGATGCACGTTCTGGGCGTTCAACGCCCATGTGTAGCATGTTTCTGGCGTTGAACGCCAGTTCCATGCTTGTTACTGGCGTTTAGTGCCAGCTTTCCTCAAGGCACATTCCTGGCGTTCAAACGCCAGAATGTTGCTTGTTTCTGGCATTCAGCACCAGATTCATGCTCTGTTCTGGCATTGAACGCCAGCCAGATGCTCCTTACTGGCGTTGAACGCCAGTCTGTCCTTCCTCCAGGGTGTAATTTTTCTTCTGCTGTTTTTGATTCTGTTTTTAATTTTTATATTTTTTTTCGTGACTCCACATGATCATGTACCTAATAAAACACAAAATAACAATAAAATAAAAAAAAATAGATAAATAAAATTGGGTTGCCTCCAACAAGCGCTCTTTTAATGTCATTAGCTTGACAGTGGGCTCTCATGGAGCCTCACAGGTGATCAGGTCAATGTTGTATAGTCCCAACACCAAACTTAGTGTTTGGTTGTGGCCTCCCAACACCAAACTTAGAGTTTAACTGTGGGGGTTCTTCTTGACTCTGAACTGAGAGAAGCTCTTTGTTCTCACTCTCTTTTGTCACAGAGGGATGGCCATGTACCTTAAACACCAGGTAGTCCCCATTCAATTGAAGGACTAATTCACCTCTGTTGACATCTATCACAGCTCCTGCTGTAGCTAGGAAAGGTCTTCCAAGGATGATGCACTCATCCTCTTCCTTCCTAGTGTCTAAGATTATGAAATCAGCAAGGATGTAAAGGCCTTCAACCTTTACTAACACGTCCTCTACTACTCCATAAGCTTGTCTTAATGACTTGTCTGCCAATTGTAATGAGAACAAGGTAGGTTGTACCTCAATGATCCCCAGCTTCTCCATTACAGAGAGTGGCATAAGATTTATCCCTGACCCCAGATCACATAAAGCTTTTTCAAAGGTCATGGTACCTATGGTACAAGGTATTAAGAACTTGCTAAGATCTTGTCTCTTTTGAGGTAAAATTTGCTGAATCTAGGTATCTAGTTCTCCAATGAGCAAGGGAGGTTCACTTTCCCAAGTCTCATTACCAAACAACTTGGCATTCAGCTTCATGATAGCTCCTAAATATTGAGCAACTTGCTCTCCAGTCACATCTTCATCCTCTTCAGAGGAAGAATAGTCTTCAGAGCTCATGAATGGCAGAAGGAGATTTAATGGAATCTCTATGGTCTCTATATGAGCCTCAGATTCCTTTGGATCCTTGATAAGAAACTCCCTCTTGCTTGAGAGACGTCCCAGGAGGTCTTCCTCACTAGGATTTTCATCCTTCTCCTCCCTTGTGAATTCGGCCATATTGATTATATCAATGGCCTTGCACACTCCTTTTGGATTCTCTTCTGTATTGCTTGGGAGAATACTGGGAGGAGTTTCAATGACTTTCTTACTCAGCTGGCCCACTTGTGCCTCCAGATTTTTGATGGAGGATCTTGTTTCACTCATGAAATTAAAAGTGGCCTTTGACAGATCAGAGACTAGATTGGCTAAATTAGAAGTGTTTTGTTCAGAATTCTCTATCTGTTGCTGAGAAGATGATGGAAAAGGCTTGCTATTGCTCAGCCTATTGCGTCCACCATTGTTAAAGCCTTGTTGAGGCTTTTGTTGATCCTTCCATGAGAAATTTGGATGATTTCTCCATGATGAATTATAGGTGTTTCCATAAGGTTCACCCATGTAATTTACCTCTGCTATTGCAGGGTTCTCAAGATCATAAGCTTCTTCAGAAGCTGCCTCTTTAGTACTGTTGGATGCATTTTGCCATCCATTCAGACTTTGAGAAATCATGTTAACTTGCTGAGTCAACACTTTGTTCTGAGCCAATATGGTATTCAGAGCATCAATTTCAAGAACTCCCTTCCTCTCAGGTGTCCCATTATTCACGGAATTCCTCTCAGAAGTGTACATGAATTGGTTATTTGCAACCATGTTAATGAGTTCTTGAGCTTCTGCAGGTGTTTTCTTTAGGTGGATGGATCCACCTGCAGAATGGTCCAATGATATTTTTGAAAACACAGATAGACCATAATAGAATATATCTAATATGGTCCATTCTGAAAACATGTCAGATGGACACCTTTTGGTCAACTACTTGTATCTTTCCCAAGCTTCATAGAGGGATTCACCATCTTTTTGTTTGAAGGTCTGAACATCCACTCTAAGCTTGCTCAGCTTTTGAGGAGGAAAGAATTTATCCAAGAAGGCCGTGACCAGCTTCTCCCAGGAGTCCAGGCTGTCTTTAGGTTGTGAATCCAACCATATTCTAGCTCTGTCTCTTACAGCAAAAGGGAAAAGCATGAGTCTGTAGACTTCAGGATCAACTCCATTCGTCTTAACAGTCTCACAAATCTGCAAGAACTCAGTTAAAAACTGGTAAGGATCTTCAGATGGAAGTCCATAAAACTTGCAGTTCTGTTGCATTAAAGCAACTAGTTGAGGCTTAAGCTCAAAATTATTGGCTCCAATGGCAGGAATGGAGATGCTTCTTCCATCAAATTTGGACGTTGGCTTTGTGAAGTCACCAAGCATTCTCCTTGCATTATTGTTGTTGGGTTCGACTGCCATCTCCTTCTCTTGTTTTAATATTTCTGAAAGGTTACCTTTAGATTGTTGTAATTTATCTTCTCTTAGTTTTCTCTTTAGAGTCCTTTTAGGTTCAGGATCAATTTCAACAAGAGTGCCTTTTTCCTTGTTCTTGCTCCTATGAAAGAGAAGAAAATAAGAAAAGAAAAGGAATCCTCTATGTCACAGTATAGAGATTCCTTTATGTTAGTAGAAGAAGAAAGGGAGGAAGAGTGAAGAAGAATAGGTTCGGATTTTTAGATGAAGAGAGGTGAAGAGAAGTATCAGTAAATAAATAATTAAATAGAATAAGAAAAGAGAGGGAGAATTTCGAAAATAATTTTGAAAAAGAGGTTAGTATTTTTGAAAATTAAAGATAAGATAAGATTAAAATTAAAATTTTAAAACAAAAAGAGTTTTTGAAAAAGAGATGAGATATTTTCGAAAATTAGAGAGGGAAAAGTAGTTAGGTGGTTTTGAAAAAGATAAGAAACAAACACAAAGTCAAAGAGTTAGTTGAAAAAGATATTAAAATCAAATTTGAAAAGGTAAGAAGATAAGAAGTTAGATAAGATATTTTGAAATTAAATTTTTGAAATAGATAAAATTTTGAAAAGATATGATAAGATATGTTTGAAAAAGATTTAATTTTTAAATTTAAAATTACTTACTTCACTAACAAGAAACTACAAGATAAGATTCTAGAACTTAGAGATTGAACCTTTCTTAACAAGTAAGTAACAAACTTCAAATTTTTGAATCAATCACATTAATTGTTAGTGAGTTTTCGAAAATTTGATATAAAGATAAGAAAAAGATTTTGAAAATAATTTGAAAAAGAATTTAAAAAGATAAGATTTTTAAAATTGAAATTTTGACTTGACTTGTAAGAAACAACTAATTTTGAAAATTTTTGACTAAGTCAACTCAAATTTTCAAAAATTATGAGAAAAACAAGGAAAAGATATTTTTTATTTTTGAAATATTAATTATGAGAGAGAAAAATAATTAAAATTAAAACATCATAATTGTGTTTTTCTCTTTTCTTTTTGGATCAAAACAAGGAATGCATGCAAGAACACTATTAATGTCAAGATGAACACCAAGAACACTTTGAAGATCATGATGAACATCAAGAACATATTTTTGAAATTTTTTTTTTGATGCAAAGAAGACATGCAAGACACCAAACTTAGAAATCTTTAATGCATGGATTCTAACAAACAAAAAATGCATATGAAAAACAACAAAGAACACAAAACAAGAAAACATCAAGATCAAACAAGAAGACTTGTCAAGAACAACTTGAAGATCATGAAGAACACTATGAATGCATGGAATTTTCGAAAATAATGCATAACTTTTAAAAACATGCAATTGACACCAAACTTAAAAATTGACTCAAGACTCAAACAAGAAACACAAAATATTTTTGATTTTTATGATTTTATGATTTTTTTGTATTTTTATTATATTTTTCGAAAATAAAGTTTGAAAAAACGAAAAAGAAAAGAAAAATTTTGAAAAAGATTTTTTGAAAATTTTTGAAAAGAAAATTACCTAATCTGAGCAACAAGATGAACTGTCAGTTGTCCATACTCGAACAATCCCCGGTAACGGCGCCAAAAACTTGGTGGACAAAATTGTGATTCATATGTTATTGCATTTTGTAAAATTCATTGCTTTTTCTTTCCTTGGAAATGGCACCAAAAACATGATGCCAATACCATGGTTTACAACTATGTGTGGTCACAACTCCGTTCAACTTAACCAGCAAGTGTACTGGGTCATCCAAGTAATACCTTACGTGAGTAAGGGTCGATCCCACAGAGATTGTTGGTATGAAGCAAGCTATGGTCACCTTGTAAATCCCAGTCAGGCGGATAATAATTGATTATGGATAAGTTCGAAAATAAATAATAAACAGAAAATAAAATAGGATCGAAATACTTATGTAAATCAAATAGTGGGAATTTCAGATAGGCGTATGGAGATGCTGTGCTCCTCTTGAATCTCTACTTTCTTATTACATTCATCCAATCCTTCTTACTCCTTTCCATGGCAAACTGTATGTAGAGCATCACCATTGTCAATGGCTACATCCCATCCTCTCAGTGAAAATGGTCCTATGCTCTGTCACAGCACGGCTAATCATCTGTCGGTTCTCAATCAGGTTGGAATAGAATCCCTTGATTCTTTTGCGTCTGTCACTAATGCCAAGCCTTCAGGAGTTTGAAGCTCATCACAGTCATTCAATACCGGAATCCTACTCGGAATACCACAGACAAGGTTAGATTTTCCAGATTCCCGGAACCCTACTCGGAATACCACAGACAAGGTTAAACTTTCTGGATTCCCATGAATGCCGCCATCTATCTAGCTTATACCACGAAGATTCTGTTGGGGAATCTAAGAGATATGCGCCCGGCCTAAGGTAGAACAGAAGTGGTTGTCAGTCACGCGCGTTCATAGGTGAGAATGATGATGAGTGTCACGGATCATCTCATTCATCAAGTTGAAGTGCAACGTATATCTTGGAATAAGAATAAAAGAGAATTGAATAGAGAATAATATATAGTAATTGTATTGAAACTTGAGGTACAGCAGAGCTCCACACCCTTAATCTATGGTGTGTAGAAACTCCACCGTTGAAAATACATAAGTGAGAGGTCCAGGCATGGCCGAATGGCCAGCCCCCATGATCTGAGAACTAATCATCCCAAGATGATCCTAAGATCTAAAGTGATCAAAAGATGTCCAATACAATAGTAAATTATCCTATTTATACTAGACTAGCTACTAGGGTTTACATGAGTAAGTAATTGATGCATAAATCCACCTCCGGGGCCCACTTGGTGTGTGTTTGGGCTGAGCTTGATCTATCCACGAGCTGAGGCTTCTTTTGGAGTTGAACGCCGAGTTATAGCGTGTTTCTGGCGTTCAACTCCGGGTCGTGACGTGTTTCTGGCGTTTGACTCCATACAGCAGCATGTACTTGGCATTGAGCGCCAGTTTACGTTGTCAATTCTCGAATAAAGTATGAACTATTATATATTTCTGGAAAGCTCTGGATGTCTACTTTCCAACGCCATTGAGAGCGCGCCATTTGGAGTTCTGTAGCTCTAGAAAATCCATTTTGAGTGCAGGGAGGTCAGATTCCAACAGAATCAGCAGTCCTTTTGTCAACCTTTTTCAAAGTTTTGCTCAAGTCCCTCAATTTCAGCCAGAAATTACCTGAAATTACAGAAAAACACACAAACTCATAGTAAAGTCCAGAAATTTGAATTTAACATAAAAACTAATGAAAACATCCCTAAAAGTAGCTTGAACTTACTAAAAACTACCTAAAAACAATGCCAAAAAGCGTATAAATTATCCGCTCATCAGCCATCCACTGAGCTGGCGACCCTAGGCTTATCTGAGTGGAAGCTTAATGAGAAGGACAAGGCTGACCAAGCTACACCTTCTAACAACTCATATAAGTTCGCCATCCTATACTGTGAGCTAAGATTTTAGCACTTTGATAAGCGAAACCTTATTGTGGAAAGGAAACTAGCTGTACTCTCTGATTTGAGGCAGTTTTCTGAGCCTCAGATTAGGGATTGGGGTTGGGTATTTCTGGACAGAGAGCTGGTGCGAGTGAATGAGTCTTGGGTCCGAGAGTTCTATTGCAATTTCTACCAAGCGAGCCTTGATACAATTCATCTCAGAAACAAGTAGGTTCTGATTACAGAGGAGGCTATTGAGGACATCCTCCACTTTTAGCCTGAGATCAGTGATAAGGATGTCCAATCATGGTCTCTATGCCTTGAAGTTTTGACTTCAATGAGCGCAATATCAAGCTTCCAACCACTACACAACTCCTTCCTACTCTTAGTTCCACAAAGAGCTTTAAGTTGCCCATTTGTTTCAATCAAACCATATTCAAGTGAGAAGGTAAAGTTTAGGGGTAAGAATTTTACCCTTTTGAATGTAGTGTTGGACGGTAACTTAGGAAGGGTAACTTCCCCACACTTGGACAATGCGAGGTCTACTCCTTTGTGTTCTTCCTTGGATATCTCCACCTCTTGACAACTTCTTTCAATTTCTTCTTGCTTGTTGACTCCTTCCAATTCCTCCTCATCATCAATTAAGTCAAACTTCGGAGGTTGTGTGAAATCTACTTCAACATCGGCTTCACATTCATCGAAAGAGTCTTCAATGAGATCACCAACATCACTTGGTGGTGAGTTGTCCTCAATAACTTCAACTTCAAATTCCATGGGAGAGGATTCCATTTTGGATAGGAACTCGTCAATGATGAAATCTTCCTCTTGCGTAACCTCTTCAAAGTCTCTAACTATGGTATGCTTTGGAGGTTGTACACCCTCCTCAACATCAATATTAAGCTTCTTGGAGAGAGGTTCTTGAGATTCCCATGGTGGTTCTGCATCTCCTAAATTTTCAACCACTTCTTCCTCTTCTTCAACAATCATGGCTTCCTCTAATTGTTCCAATAAAAAATCTAACTCCTCACTCTCCACCAGAGCTTCTAATCTCTCCTTCATGCTTTGCTCTTCTTTTGATCTTTCGCATGTGGCTACGGAAGCACCTTGAGTATTCAAGCATTGGTAGGCTAAAGTATGCACTACCTCGGTCAAGTTGGTCACAAACTCTAGTGTATTCCTTTGCATATCCGCATGTCCTTGAAGTAACAAAGTGAGAGAATTACCTATTGGGGCTTGGGGTGGATAGGAAGGTTCATCATTTTGGAGGAAGGGTTCATAGTAGGAAGGTAGTTCTTCTTGGTGGAAATATGGCAGTGATGTGTATTGAGGTGGCTCTTGGTAGCAATCATGATGGGATTGTGGTGATTCCAAAGAGTCTTGCTCATAATGGTCATAAGGATGTGGTATGGGTGATTGGTCATATGATGGATAAGGGCATAGAAAGGTATTTGGTCAAAAGAAGCTTGTGAGTGTGATTGAGGATCATGTTGAGGAGAGTTCATAGGCATGTGGTGGGGTCGGTGACGCGTACAACAAGACCTACCATGTCTATTAGATTGGTATGCATTAGGATTGGAGTTATACTTATATGAGACTAGAGGAGGTTGTCCATAAGCTTGTGGAACCTCCCAACCTTGATTATTCCATCCTTGATGCATGTTGTCATTAAGGTTCACATTTCCTACAACACAATTAGAACCAAACTCAAAGCCAAAGAGGTGAGAATTCATAGTGAAAGTGAAAACAAAACTATTAAAGTCCTAAGGCTAACAAAAACTAACAAACAAACAAAAGACAACCATATTCACAATATTCACATATATACAATAACCAATAACAAGGCACACAATTGCAATTCCCCAGCAACGGCACCATTTTGATGATCGGACTTTTGTGTGGTCTAGAATTTTACTAATGAAATCTCGTTGCAAGTATAGTTTCTAAACCAACAATAATCCTTTCATACAAAAATTTGTTTGTCACAAGTAACAAACCCCTAATAATCCTAATAACCGAAGTATTTAAACCTCGGGTCATCTTCTCAAAGGAATTGCAGGGTAGTATTCTTGTTATTGGTTATGAGTTATATATTTTGGGGTATTGGATGAGAATTGAGAAAAGTAAATGGTAATGAAAATCAAATGCTAAACGGTCTTGGCAAGGTTTGGTAGTCAAGGATCTCTATCCTTATCACTAAACGCATCATGATAATTGCAAGGATCAATCCCATTAAATCATCCTCTAACTAGTAAAGGAAGGTCAAATGAGCTATATCAATCCAAGTCCATAGATCCTAAATATTCATTAATTGAATTAATGAGAGCTAGAGTCAACGGCTATCAATCATTAATCACTTGGATATTAGTAACTCAAGAGTTCCTAAGTTACCTTCTCAAACCAAGAACATAAAATTCTACTCTAACATCCTTCCAAGCATTTTATCAAACACTTGGGAGGCACAAAAGGAAAGCATAACAAATTGATAACAAGAATGAATTCTAACAACAATTAAATGCAAAAGATTAACAACAACAATCAAGGAAAACACAATTAACTTGAATTACCTCAAATTGCATTAAAAGAAGATAAGAAGAACAAGAATAGATCAACTTACAAAGTATGGAAACAAAATAAAGGAAATTGCAATAAGAGAATAGAAGAACAAGATGTAACAACATAGAATTGGAAGGTAAAAGTAGATGAAAGCAAAGATTAAAACCTAGATCTAAGAAATTCTAGCCTAAACCTAATCCTAATTCTAGAGAGAAGAGAGAGCCTCTCTCTCTAGAAACTAACTCTAAAACTAGATCTAAAGTATGTTATGTGTATCTGGTGTACGAAATTGCAATCACACTTTTGCAACTCTGCACAACTAACCAGCAAGTGCACTGGGTCGTCCAAGTAATACCTTACGTGAGTAAGGGTCGATCCCACGGAGATCGCTGGCTTGAAGCAAGCTATGGTTATCTTGTAACTCTTAGTTAGGAGATTAATAATAAAAAGGATTTTATTTGTGAAAAGTAAAAGAGCATGAAAAGAATGGTACTTGTTATTCAATAATAGAGAGCAGGTTAGGGTTTTGGAGTTGCTCTGTCTTCTGAATTTCTGCTTTCCTACTGTCTTCTTCTTCCAAAAATACATGTCCCTTCCATGGCAGGCTGTATGTTGGTGGATCACCGTTGTCAATGGCTACCATCCGTCCTCTCAGTGAAAACATGTCCTCTGCGGTTTCCCGTATGGCTAATCATCTGTTGGCTCTCACTTGTATCGGAATAGGATATATTTATCCTTTTGCACACTATCACTGTGCCCGACTGATGAGCGGATATTTTGTACGCTTTTTGGGGCTAATTTCATGTAGATTTTAGCATGTTTCATTTAGTTTTTAGTAAAATAATATTAGTTTTTAGGCAAAAATCATATTTCTGGACTTTACTATGAGTTTGTGTGTTTTTCTGTGATTTCAGGTATTTTCTGGCTGAAATTGAGGGAGCTGAGCAAAAATCTGACTTAGGCTGAAAAAGGACTGCTGATGCTGTTGGATCCTGACCTCCCTGCACTCGAAATGAATTTTCTGGAGCTACAGGAGTCCAATTGGCGCGCTCTCAACGGCGTTGGAAAGTAGACATCCAGGGCTTTCCAGCAATATATAATAGTCCATACTTTGCGCAAGGATAGACGACGTAACTTGGCGTTAAACGCCAAGTTCATGCTGCTGTCTGGAGTTAAACGCCAGAAAAACGTCATGATCCGGAGTTGAACGCCCAAAACACGTCATAACCTGGAGTTTAACGCCAAGAAAGGCCTTTACACGTGGAAAGCTTTAGTCTCAGCCCCAGCACACACCAAGTGGGCCCCAGAAGTGGATTTCTGCACCAATTATCTTAGTTTATTCATTTTCTGTAAACCTAGGTCACTAGCTTACTATTTAAACAACTTTTACAGACATTTCTTGTACCTCATGACATTTTCAGATCTGAATTACATACTTTGTGACGGCATGAGTCTCTAAACTCCATTGTTGGGGGTGAGGAGCTCTGCAGCGTCTCGATGATTTAATACAATTCCTTTGTTTTCCATTCAAACACGCTTGTTCTTATCTAAGATGTTTATTCGCGCTTAACTGTGAAGAAGGTGATGATCTGTGACACTCATCACCTTCCTCAATCCATGAACGTGTGCCTGACAACCACCTCCGTTCTACATCAGACTGAATGAATATCTCTTAGATTCCCCAACAGAATCTTCGTGGTATAAGCCGGATTGATGGCGGCATTCATGAGAATCCGGAAAGTCTAAACCTTGTCTGTGGTATTCCGAGTAGGATTCCGGGATTGAATGACTGTGACGTGCTTCAAACTCCTGAGGGCTGGGCGTTAGTGACAGACGCAAAAGAATCAATGGATTCTATTCCAACCTGATTGAGAACCGACAGATGATTAGCCGTGCTGTGACAGAGCATAGGAACGTTTTCACTGAGAGGATGGGAAGTAGCCACTGACAACGATGACACCCTACATAGAGCCTGCCATGGAAGGAACCTGCGTGTGAGAAGAGGATTTCAAGGAAGAGTTGAAGTCAGAGGACAGAGCATCTCCAAAACTCCAACATATTCTCCAGTACTGCAAAGCAAAGTAACATTGTTCCCTCTTTTGTTTTTATAATCAAATCTAGTAATTTCACTTTTAATCCAAATAATCCTATTGACATCCTGACTAAGATTAAT
Source organism: Arachis hypogaea (assembly GCF_003086295.3). Lineage (NCBI taxonomy): Eukaryota > Viridiplantae > Streptophyta > Magnoliopsida > Fabales > Fabaceae > Arachis > Arachis hypogaea. The sequence continues at coordinate 40,194,899 of NC_092037.1, forward strand.
AAAATAAATATTAATTGCTTCAAACCAATAATCTCTGTGGATTCGACCCTTACTCACGTAAGGTATTACTTGGACGACCCAGTACACTTGCTGGTTAGTTGAACGGAATTGTGAAAAGAAAGTAATCAGTTAGTTAAATTGGTTCTCTTTGGCGCATGCCAAGGAGCCTTTAATCAAGGATCACAATTTCGTCCACCAAGTTTTTGGCGCCGTTGCCGGGGATTATTGAGTTTGGACAATTGAAGGCTTATTTTATTTCTTAGATTAGGAATAATTTATTTTTATTTTTATTCTTATTTTTATTGTTAGAGAGTCATTAAATCTTGATAGGATAGTTTCTTTTCAAAAATTTCTTTTCAAAATTTATTATTTTTCTCTTAATTAATTGCTAATTTTCGTGAGTTTTAGTGTCTTGTTCTAAGTTTGGTGTCAATTGCATATCTCATATTTTTCTTTAAAATTTTCGACTTGTGATTTTTGTTCTTCATTAATCTTCAAGTTGTTCTTGCTTATTTTTCTTGTTTGATCTTGAGTTTTTCTTGCTTTGTGTCTTTTCTTGTTTCACTTGTGTTCCTTTTAAAGCACTAATTGGAATATCTGCATCAAGTGTCATATTTATTCCCAATTGGCTAAAGCATTGGTTTATATTCTTGATAAGGAAGCACCAGTACTTTTGAAAATCTTTTTCAAAAATAATTTTTCCTAATTTAATCTTGTGCCAAACTTTAAGTTTGGTGTTTTCTTGTTAATCTTTCCTTAATTTTCGAAAACTTGTCTTGATTTCCTAAAAATTTTAAGTTTGGTGTTCTTTCTTGTGTTCTTGGTGTTCTTGTGAATCTTCAAAGTGTTCTTGAGTTTTTCTTGTGTCTTGATCTTAAAATTTTTAAGTTTGGTGTTCCTTGGTGTTTTCCCTCCAAAAATTTTCGAAAATAAGGAGCATTAGATCTAAAAATTTTAAATCTTGTATCTTTTGTGTGCTTTTCTCTTTCATCATAAAATTCAAAATTCAAAAAAAATTTATTTTCTAACTATTTTTAAAACTACTTTTTCGAAAATTTTACATTAAAAATTCAATTTTCAATTTCAAAATATTTCCACTTTCTTTTATTTATTTCGTTTTTATTTTATTTAAAAAAAATAATAATAATAATTTTCTTTCACAAAATATCTTCAAAATATTTTTATATCTATATCCCATTTTTTTTGTTATTCCATTACTATAAAATAAATAATTCTCAACATATAAATTCTCAACTTGTATTCCATTAAGGAAGTAAGTATGAATGAACAGTCCAAGAGGACTCTGGGGTCATATGCTAACCCCACTACTGCTTCATATGGGAGTAGTATCTGTATACCTTCCATTGGAGTTGGTAGCTTTGAGCTGAATCCTCAGCTCATTATCATGGTGCAGCAAAACTGCCAGTATTCTGGTCTTCCACATGAAGAACCTACAGAGTTTCTGGCACAATTTCTGCAAATTGCTGATACAGTACATGATAAGGAAGTGGATCAGGATGTCTACAGACAGTGGCGGAACCAGAAATTTCATAAGAGGGGGGCCAATTAAATATAAAATATAACAAAAAATTAACAAAATATGATTTGTAGCATATATATCAAAAAAGTAATTATATTATATAAAAGTCAATGTTCAACTACATACTTTAAGATTTTGATATTTTTAAACTTGCTCGACGATGCTTCATGGAACTAAAATCATCAATTATCATCTCTGAAGTGAATTTTGAAGCAATTTCCTTTTCAATATATACAATCATACAATCTGCTAAAAATTCATCTTCCATCTTGTTTCGAAGCCTTGTTTTAATAATCTTCATAGCTGAAAAGGCCCGTTCAGTTGTTGCTGTTGTCACAGGAAGAGTCAAAACAAGACGAATTAATCTATCAATTAAAGGATATATATTTGATTTTCCTGTCTCTGTCAATTTTTGACACAATTCAGCAAGAGTAGACAAATTCTGAAAATCTGGAGCTTTAACCACATCAAGTTCATAATGTTGTAACTCATAATCCAATTGAATCTTTTCTTGCTCAGAAAAATCTAAAGAATAGAAATTCTTTACAAGATTGCATATGTTGCAAACACTGAATAACTTGAAAGCATCTTTAGGATCTAGAGATGTACTCAGTATGAGGAGCTCGGTTGCTTGCTCACTAAATCTACTATTTAGCTCTTTCAATTGAAAATCTATCACGCTAGTAAAAATGTCAACACGATAGTGGTGTTCAACAGTGACAACATCCTTTTTACGACGAGACCGAATTATGTCACTAAAAGAAGCACCCATATCAGGTATCTGAATAGCATGATCATTGCAGAAAGAACTAACTTTCTCCAAAAGTGCTCCCCAACTACTATCTCTTAACTGTTGAATCAATGACTTTGTACTAGAAACCAGATGCATAGCATTCAAAATGTCTTGAGATTTTTGTTGCAATGCTTGACAAAGTTTATCAGTGATTCCCATGATTTCTTTCATCATATGCAAAATGAAAACAAAATCAAATGATAATAAAGATTTAAGAGCATAAGTAGCATCACCACGTTGAGAATATGTAGATCCATTAGTAGCCAAATCTTCCAGAACTGAAGTTGTTGCTCCAAACATACGTAAAAGGCTACAAATTGAGTTGAAGTGAGAGCTCCACCTGGTATCTCCTGATCTTTTTAATGTGCCAATTTGATTTGCTCCTCTTCCTGTTTCAATTTGATTAGTTGCAACTAAATGGGAAATTTCAGTTGCATAAGCAGATCGTAATTCATCATTGCGTTTGCAAGAAGAGCACACAACATTGATAATATTACTCAAACTTTGGAAAAAAGCATGAACATCAACAACTTCTTTAGCCGCAGCAACAAGAGCTAGCTGTAATTGATGAGCAAAGCAATGAACATAATATGCATAAGGACATTCTTGAATAATTAAAGCTTGTAACCCTTTCCACTCTCCACGCATATTACTAGCTCCGTCATACCCTTGACCTCGAACATTTTGAATGTTGAGATTGTGATGAGATAATGCAGAACAAATCTCTTGTTTTAGAGTAGCAGAAGTAGTATCTTTGACATGAACAACATCTATTAGCCTTTCTTTGACAAATCCATGCTTATCAACAAATCTAACAACAAGTGCCATTTGTTCTCTTCTAGATTCATCTCTAGCTTCATCAACAATCAAACAAAACTTTGCATTACCAATCTCATTGCGAATTTCATTTTGCACCTTTCTAGCAAAAACATGTAGAATTTCCTTTTGAATAGAAGGTGATGTGTATATTGCATTTTGAGGAGCATTATCCAAAACAACTGCATCCACTTCTTTATTGTAAGAAGCTAATAATTTTAACATTTCAAGAAAATTTCCTCGATTCTGAGACTCATGACTCTCGTCATGTCCCCTAAAAGCACAAGCTTGAAACGTTAACCATTTGACAGTATCAATAGAGGCTTTAAGACGCAATCTATTGCTTAAAACTTGTTGTGAGCTTTGCTTAGCCAATACTTTGTCAATGTGACATAATTGATTAAGCAAATCTTTACAAGACTTAACAGCAATATTATGAGGAGAATTAAGAGATTTACCCACATGAGATAAAAATGCACAATCCTTTCCATTATTCACTTTTTTCCAATTGCGAAATCCTCCTGATGTGAATGGACTTGATTTTCTAGAAAATAAATAGCATGGAAGACAAAATGCAGCATCCACTTCTGGCGAATGTTCTAGCCAAGAAAAACTCTTAAACCAATGAGCTTTGAAACGACGAGGATGACTTTCTAGACCACAAAGAGGGTACTCATCCATAATAAATTGATATGGTCCAAACTTTATGTATGCTCTACGGATTTCATCTTGTTGATTGATAGGATAATTCCAAATTTGCGGACGCTTTCCGGGATCACGCATCAATGTATCAATATTAACTTGATCTATTTCAGTCCTTGCTATTTTGGAAGCAGGGGGTTGAATATCTTGCTCAACAAGTTGTGTCACAGGTTGTTCAATAATATTTTGAACATTACTCAAAGAATCTGAAGCTGAATTTTGTTCATCATATATTCTCTCTTTTCTCTTGAAAAATGAGTGAATTGTTTTCATCTTTGACATTTTTAACTTAACTTGAACTATCTAACAAAAAAAAAACAAAAATAATTGCATATATATTATTTTCTTAAAAAAAAATATTAAACCTATTGAGCAATAACAAATAATTTTAGAAACACAAATATATAATAACCAAAAATAAAGTTATTGATTTACCTGATTATTTTTTGTTCCAAGTCTCACAAAAAAATAATTCTATTGAGTTTTGTCCTCACTTCAATCTTTGAACACTGTCCATTATAAAAAAAATAAATTAATTATTTTAAATAAATAATGTAAATAATACTTGACATTGTCATTAACTTAAAAAAAAATTGAAATATACCTCTTTGAATCTTTGTTGTGCATTCAATGGTTAATATTTTGTTGTTCACTTCTCTTCAATGGTTTTTCTTCGTATGTCTTGTTTTGGTATGGAAAGAAAATTAGAATGAGAAGAGTAGAAGACCAAAAGTTTGGGAATCACTAAAAGAGAGAGAAAAGTGGCGCTATGCCTATGATAGTTTGAAACAAATATTTGAAAAATGTACTAGGGTTACTTTAATTAATAGTATGGGCTTGGGCTAGTATAATAGAACCATTTTTATTAATTATTAGAATGGGCTATTTGTTAACAAGAGCAACAATAATTCAAATATCTAATACATAATGCAGTTTTTAGTTTTTTTAATTTATAAAATTTTGTAAGTTATATTTTTTTTAATATTATATATAAAAAAATTTAATATTATTAATTATTACTATTTACTATTTTTTTAAAAAAATTTGGGGGGGACCATGGCCACCTTAGGTCCCCCCGTGGATCCGCCACTGTCTACAGATTACTACTGTTTCCATTTGCTGTAAAAGATCAAGCTAAGAGGTGGTTAAATAACCAGCCTAAAAACAGCATAAAAACATGGAAACAGCTGTCAGAAAAATTCCTGAATCACTATTTCCCTCCCAAACGGATGACACAGCTAAGGCTAAGCATCCAAGGCTTCAAACAAGGAGATAATGAATCCCTTTATGATGCCTGGGAGAGATACAGAGAGATGCTAAGAAAATGCCCCTCTGAAATGTTTTCAGAATGGGTGCAATTAGACATCTTCTACTATGGGCTTACAGAAAAAACTCAGATTTCTCTAGACCACTCAGCTGGTGGATCTATACATATGAGAAAAACAATTGAAGAAGCTCAAGAGCTCATTGATACAGTTGCCAGAAATCAGCATCTGTACCTAAGCAGTGAATCCTCTATGAAAGAAGAAGCTAAAACAGTAACTGCAGAACCCAGTCCAATGGATCAGGCTAACGAATTTAATCAGCAATTAGACTTTCTAACTCAGCAGCTAGCCGAATTCAAGGAAATATTACAGGAAACAAGAATGGCTAACAGGAACATGGAAGTGCAATTAAAACAGACAGAAAAGCAACTGTCAAAACAAATAGCAGATGAATGCCAAGCAGTTCAATTAAGAAGTGGGAAAACATTAAATACCTCACTTCAAAGCAGCAAGAAGACAGGAAATGAACAAATAGCTACTCAAAATCCCTCTGAGGACAGGCAGAGCCCAGAAAGGGATAAAGCTGGCGCTGAACGCCCAAACCATGCTCATTCCTGGCGTTCAACGCCAGAAACAAGCATGGATCTGGCGTTGAACGCCCAAAAGGAACATGGTTCTGGCGTTCAAACGCCAGTAACAAGCAAGGAGGTGGCGTTTAACGCCACTCCAGCTTCCACACCTGGCATTCAAATGCCAGTGGGTGATCAGTCACATACAAGTACTGATAGCAACCCTTCTAAAAAGGCTTCCCAACCCACTTCTGTAGGTAATAAACCTGCAGCAACTAAGGTTGAGGAATACAAAGCCAAAATGCCTTATCCTCAAAAACTCTGCCAAGCGGAACAGGATAAGCAATTTGCCCGCTTTGCAGACTATCTCAGGACTCTTGAAATAAAGATTCCGTTTGCAGAAGCACTTGAGCAAATACCATCTTATGCTAAGTTCATGAAAGAGATCTTAAGTCATAAGAAGGATTGGAGGGAAACTGAAAAAGTTTACCTCACTGAAGAATGCAGTGCAGTCATCCTGAAAAGCTTACCTGAGAAGCTTAAAGATCCTGGGAGTTTTATGATACCATGCACATTAGAAGGTGTTTGTACCAAGCAAGCTTTATGTGATCTTGGGGCAAGTATCAATCTAATACCTGCATCTACTATCAGAAAGCTTGGTTTAACTGAAGAAATTAAACCAACCAGGATATGTCTTCAACTTGCTGATGGCTCCATTAAATACCCATCAGGCGTGATTGAAGACATGATTGTCAAGGTTGGGCCATTTGCCTTTCCTACTGACTTTGTGGTGCTGGAAATGGAGGAGCACAAGAGTGCAACTCTCATTCTAGGAAGACCTTTCCTAGCAACTGGCCGAACCCTCATTGATGTCCAAAAAGGGGAAGTGACCTTGAGAGTCAATGAAGAGGAGTTCAAGTTGAATGTTGTTAAAGCCATGCAACATCCAGACACCCCAAATGACTGCATGAGTGTTGATATTATTGACTCTCTGGTAAGAGAAGTCAATATGGCTGAGAGTCTCGAATCAGAGCTGGAGGACATCTTTAAAGATGATCAGCCTGATTTGGAGGAATCAGAGAAAATAATAGAACCTCTGAAAGTCCCTCAAGAAGAGGAGAAACCTCCAAAACCCGAACTCAAACCATTACCACCATCCCTGAAATATGCATTTCTGGGAGAAGGTGAAACCTTTCCTGTAATTATAAGCTCTACCTTAGAGCCACAGGAAGAGGAAGCACTAATTCAAGTGCTAAGGACGCACAAGACAGCTCTTGGGTGGTCCATTAGTGATCTTAAGGGCATTAGCCCAGCCAGATGCATGCACAAAATCTTGTTGGAGGATGACGCCAAGCCAGTGGTTCAACCACAAAGGCGGCTGAACCCAGCTATGAAAGAAGTGGTGCAAAAAGAGGTCACTAAATTACTAGAGGCTGGGATTATTTATCCTATTTCTGACAGCCCTTGGGTGAGCCCTGTCCAAGTTGTCCCTAAGAAGGGTGGCATGACAGTGGTTCATAATGAAAAAAATGAACTGGTTCCTACAAGGACAGTTACAGGGTGGCGTATGTGCATTGATTACAGAAGACTCAATACAGCCACCAGAAAGGATCATTTTCCTTTACCATTCATAGACCAGATGCTAGAAAGACTAGCAGGTCATGAATACTACTGTTTCCTGGATGGATATTCAGGTTATAATCAAATTGCAGTAGATCCCCAGGATCAGGAGAAAACAGCATTCACATGCCCATCTGGAGTATTTGCATACAGAAGGATGCCATTTGGCCTGTGCAATGCACCTGCAACCTTTCAGAGGTGCATGCTCTCAATTTTCTCTGATATGGTGGAAAAATTTCTGGAAGTCTTCATGGATGACTTTTCAGTATTTGGAGACTCATTCAGCTCCTGCCTTAACCATTTAGCACTTGTTCTGAAAAGATGCCAAGAGACTAACCTAGTTTTAAACTGGGAAAAATGTCACTTTATGGTGACTGAAGGAATTGTCCTTGGGCACAAAATTTCGAACAAGGGAATAGAGGTGGACCAAGCTAAGGTAGAAGTAATTGAAAAATTACCACCACCTGCTAATGTTAAGGCAATCAGAAGCTTTCTAGGACATGCAGGGTTCTATAGGAGGTTTATAAAGGATTTTTCAAAAATCGCCAAACCTCTGAGCAACCTGCTAGCTGCAGACGCGCCATTTATCTTTGATGAAGAGTGTCTGCAGGCATTTGAGACTCTGAAAGCTAAATTGGTTACAGCACCAATCATCTCTGCACCAGACTGGACATTACCATTTGAACTGATGTGTGATGCCAGTGACCATGCCATTGGTGCAGTGTTGGGACAAAGACATGACAAGCTTCTGCACGTCATTTACTATGCAAGCCGTGTGCTAAATGATGCACAGAAGAATTATACAACCACAGAAAAAGAGCTACTTGCAGTGGTTTACGCCATTGACAAATTCAGATCCTACTTAGTAGGATCAAAAGTGATTGTGTACACTGATCATGCTGCTCTTAAATATCTACTCACAAAGCAGGATTCAAAACCCAGACTCATTAGATGGGTGTTGCTTCTGCAAGAGTTTGATATAGAAATAAGAGACAAAAAAGGGACAGAGAATCAAGTAGCAGATCACCTGTCCCGAATAGAACCAGTAGAAGGGACGTCCCTCCCTCTCACTGAGATCTCTGAAACCTTTTCGGATGAGCAACTGTTTGCCATCCAGGAAGTGCCATGGTTTGCAGACATTGCAAACTACAAGGCAGTGAGATTCATACCCAAAGAGTACAGTAAGGTGCAATCAAAGAAATTAATCACAGATGCAAAGTACTATCTTTGGGATGAACCATATCTCTTCAAGAGATGTGCAGACGGAGTAATCCATAGATGTGTGCCTAAAGAGGAAGCACAGAAGATCCTTTGGCATTGCCATGGATCACAGTATGGAGGACATTTTGGAAGTGAGCGAACAGCCACAAGAGTCCTCCAAAGTGGCTTCTACTGGCCTACTCTCTATAAAGATTCCCGAGCATTTGTGCTTAATTGTGACAGTTGCCAAAGATCAGGCAACCTACCTCACAGTTATGCCATGCCTCAACAAGGAATCTTGGAGATTGAGTTGTTTGATGTATGGGGCATTGACTTCATGGGACCTTTCCCACCATCATACTCAAACACTTATATTCTGGTGGCAGTGGATTATGTATCCAAATGGGTGGAGGCTATTGCAACACCCACTAATGACACTAAAACAGTGTTGAAATTCCTCCAGAAACATATCTTCAGCAGATTTGGTATCCCTAGAGTGTTAATCAGTGATGGGGGCACTCATTTCTGTAATAAACAGCTTTACTCTGCTCTGGTACGTTATGGAGTCAACCACAGGGTGGCTACTCCATATCACCCACAAACTAATGGGCAAGCTGAAGTCTCAAATAGAGAACTTAAAAGAATCCTGGAATGGACTGTAATTAACCGTAGAAAGGATTGGGCAAGAAGCTTGGATGATGCTCTGTGGGCATACAGAACAGCATTCAAGACCCCTATAGGGACCTCTCCATACCAGCTTGTGTATGGAAAGGCATGTCACTTGCCAGTGGAACTGGAACACAATGCCTATTGGGCAACCAGATTCCTAAACCTTGATGCCAAGTTAGCTGGAGAAAAACGATTGCTCCAGTTAAATGCGCTAGAGGAATTTAGACTCAATGCTTTCGAGAATGCAAAAATTTACAAGGAGAAAGCAAAAAGATGGCATGATAAGAAATTGTCATCCAGAGTCTTTGAGCCAGGGCAGAAAGTTCTGCTATTCAATTCTAGGCTCAAATTATTCCCTGGGAAATTAAAATCCAGGTGGAGAGGTCCATATGTAATTACAAGTGTGTCACCATATGGATACGTAGAGCTTCAGGATAATGAATCTAACAAAAAGTTCATTGTTAATGGACAGAGAGTTAAACATTATCTTGAAGGCAACCTCGAGCAAGAATGCTCAAAACTGAGACTTGATTAGAGCTCAGTGGTAGTCCAGCTAAAGACAATAAAGAAGCGCTTGCTGGGAGGCAACCCAGCCATTTGCAAAGTTTATTTACTAATTTTTCTTTTCTTTACAGGTTTGAGTCCAAGTATCTTCAAAGGTGAAATAGCAATTGGTTGAAGTCACAGAGTTACAGGGAAATTTGGAAGCTCACTGGCATGAGAAAGCCAGTAAGAAACACTTTGGGCGTTAAACGCCCGAAAGAAGCACCCACTGGGCGTTTAACGCCAGTAAGGGTAGCCATCTGGGCGTTAAACGCCAGAAAGGAGCATCTTCTGGGCGTTAAACGCCAGAAAGAAGCACCTTCTGGGCGTTTAACACCAGTCTGCTAGCATCCTGGGCGTTCAGAAAAACGCCCAGTAACAAAGGACTTCCTGGCGTTCAACGCCAGAAAGAAGCATCATCTGGGCGTTGAACGCCCAGGAAAAGCAACAATTGGGCGTTAAACGCCCAAAACATGCACCAGTTGGGCGTTTAACGCCAGGATGGTGGGAGGAGGTAAAACTCATTTTTCTTTATAATTTTTCTAAATTTTTATGTTTTAATTCATGATTTCTTGCATAAACATGTTTCAAATTGTCATCCTGCAAATCAAATTAGTTTTCTAAAAATCCTAATTTCTAAAATCCCTTTTTCAAAAATATTAAATATATCTTAATTCATAAACACAAATCTTTTTCCAATCCAATTCTTTTTCAAATCTTTTTAATTTCTTCTCATATCTTTCTCAACTCATCTTATTTTCTTTAAACTGCCTCTCCTTCTATTCCTCTCCTTTCCTTTCTTTTGCTTGAGGACAAGCAAACCTCTAAGTTTGGTGTGATGTGCCATGATCACTGAGCTAAAACTCATTAAGATCATGGCACCTAAGGGAATAGGAAGAGCAAGGATGTGAACTTAAGGGAGCTGAAGCGTCAGAAATTAATTCTTAAAGGCACCCCACAGACTAGAGGAACATCCACTTCCCAAAACACAGGTCGTTGAGTTCTAATCTTTACCTTAACTCTGTGATAATTATTCTTATTAGAAATTGACCTTAGAAGTTATATATTTAGTAGTAATTAGTATATCTATTTTGATTTTATTTCCAATTAAGCTATAATTTATTTTTCTCATCATCATTAGGCATGAATAAAGTAGTAGATTTTTTTTCAGAATAAAGAAGTAATCTATATTTTTCGAGTTCTTAATAATAAAATTTATAATTAATTATATGTGGTGGCAATACTTTTTGTTCTCTGAATGAATGCTTGAACAGTGCATAATTTGTACTTTGAATTTGATGAATATTGGCTCCTGAAAGGATGAGGAACACGAAAAATATTATTGATGATCTGAAAAATCATAAAATTGATTCTTGAAGCAAGAAAAAGCAGTCAAAAAAAGAAAAAAAAAACACAATATTCACAAGCCATGGGCACTAGCCAAGAGTAAAAAGGATCCAAGGCTTTGAGCATCAATGGATAGGAGGGCCCAAGGAAATAAATTCCAGGCCTAAGCGGCTAAACCAAGCTGTCCCTAGCCATGTGCTTGTGTCATGAAGGTCCAAGTGAAAAGCGTGAGACTGAGTGGTTAAAGTCGTGATCCAAAGCAAAAGAGTGTGCTTAAGAGCTCTGGACACCACTGACTGGGGACTCTAGCAAAGCTGAGTCATAATCTGAAAAGGTTCACCCAGTTATGTGTCTGTGGCATTTATGTATCCGGTGGTAATACTGGAAGACAAAGTGCTTAGGGCCACGGCCAAGACTCATAAAATAACTGTGTTCAAGAATCAACATACTACACTAGGAGAGTCAATAATACTATCTGAATTCTGAGTTCCTAAGGATGCCAATCATTCTGAAATTTTAAAGATACAGGGAGATGCCAAAACTGTTCAGAGACAAAAAGCTACAAGCCCCGCTCATTTAATAAGAATCTGAGCTTCATTTAAAACTCGAGAATATTATTGCTTCTTTATTTCTGTTAAAACCTATTTTATTTATCTAGTTGCTTGAGGACAAGCAACAGTTTAAGTTTGGTGTTGTGATGAGTGGATATTTTGTACGCTTTTTGGGGCTAATTTCATGTAGATTTTAGCATGTTTCATTTAGTTTTTAGGCAAAAATCATATTTCTGGACTTTACTATGAGTTTGTGTGTTTTTCTGTGATTTCAGGTATTTTCTGGCTGAAATTGAGGGAGCTGAGCAAAAATCTGACTTAGGCTGAAAAAGGACTGCTGATGCTGTTGGATCCTGACCTCCCTGCACTCAAAATGAATTTTCTGGAGCTATAGGAGTCCAATTGGCGCGCTCTCAACGGCGTTGGAAAGTAGACATCCAGGGCTTTCCAGCAATATATAATAGTCCATACTTTGCGCAAGGATAGACGACGTAACTTGGCGTTAAACGCCAAGTTCATGCTGCTGTCTGGAGTTAAACGCCAGAAAAACGTCATGATCCGGAGTTGAACGCCCAAAACACGTCATAACCTGGAGTTTAACGCCAAGAAAGGCCTTTACACGTGGAAAGCTTTAGTCTCAGCCCCAGCACACACCAAGTGGGCCCCAGAAGTGGATTTCTGCACCAATTATCTTAGTTTATTCATTTTCTGTAAACCTAGGTCACTAGCTTACTATTTAAACAACTTTTACAGACATTTCTTGTACCTCATGACATTTTCAGATCTGAATTACATACTTTGTGACGGCATGAGTCTCTAAACTCCATTGTTGGGGGTGAGGAGCTCTGCAGCGTCTCGATGATTTAATACAATTCCTTTGTTTTCCATTCAAACACGCTTGTTCTTATCTAAGATGTTTATTCGCGCTTAACTGTGAAGAAGGTGATGATCTGTGACACTCATCACCTTCCTCAATCCATGAACGTGTGCCTGACAACCACCTCCATTCTACATCAGACTGAATGAATATCTCTTAGATTCCCCAACAGAATCTTCGTGGTATAAGCCGGATTGATGGCGGCATTCATGAGAATCCGGAAAGTCTAAACCTTGTCTGTGGTATTCCGAGTAGGATTCCGGGATTGAATGACTGTGACGTGCTTCAAACTCCTGAGGGCTGGGCGTTAGTGACAGACGCAAAAGAATCAATGGATTCTATTCCAACCTGATTGAGAACCGACAGATGATTAGACGTGCTGTGACAGAGCATAGGAACGTTTTCACTGAGAGGATGGGAAGTAGCCACTGACAACGGTGACACCCTACATAGAGCCTGCCATGGAAGGAACCTGCGTGTGAGAAGAGGATTTCAAGGAAGAGTTGAAGTCAGAGGACAGAGCATCTCCAAAACTCCAACATATTCTCCAGTACTGCAAAGCAAAGTAACATTGTTCCCTCTTTTGTTTTTATAATCAAATCTAGTAATTTCACTTTTAATCCAAATAATCCTATTGACATCCTGACTAAGATTAATAAAATAAATATTAATTGCTTCAAACCAATAATCTCTGTGGATTCGACCCTTACTCACGTAAGGTATTACTTGGACGACCCAGTACACTTGCTGGTTAGTTGAACGGAATTGTGAAAAGAAAGTAATCAGTTAGTTAAATTGGTTCTCTTTGGCGCATGCCAAGGAGCCTTTAATCAAGGATCACAATTTCGTCCACCACCGACATTTGCGAGTTTGAAGCTCGTCACAGTTATCCCATCCTAGATCCTACTCAGAATACCACAGACAAGGTTTAGACTTTCCGGATCTCAGGAATGCTGCCAATTGATTCTAGCCTCTACCACGAAGGTTCAGATCTCACGAGTTTGAGTGCTTTGTTGTCGGGAGATGCAGGTCAAACTTGTGGATTAGAAACCCAAGAGATACACACTCAAGCTGTCGCCCAATGACTACGTTGAGCTCATATAGAACGGAAGTGGTTGTCAGTCACGCGTTCATAAGTTGGGGAATGATGATGCGTGTCACGGATCATCACATTCTCCATGTTGAAATACGAGTGAGTATCTTAGAATAGAAACAAACGTGATTGAATAGAAAACAGTAGTAATTGCATTAATCCATGGAAACACAGCAAAGCTCCTCACCCCCACCTATGGGGTTTAGAGGTTCATACTATAGAAGATACAATAGGATTTGTAAAAAATGTCATAAGTTGCAAAATAAATCTCTAAAAGTAGTTTTTATACTAAACTAGTAACCTAGGTTTACAGAGAATGAGTAACTAGATGCAGAGAGTGCAGAAATCCACTTTCGGGGCCCACTTGGTGAGTGTTTGGGCTGAGCTTCCTAGTTTTCACGTGCATGTGCCGTTTCTAGAGTTAAACGCCAGCTTTGGCGTTTTACGCCAGAAAATGGTCTCTAGTGGGCGTTTAAACGCCATTTTGGCACATCAAATCTCAGGAAAAGTATGGACTATCATATATTTCTGGAAAGCCCAAGATGTCTACTTTCCAACGCAATTAAGAACGTGCCAATTGGGTTTCTGTAGCTCTAGAAAATCCACTTCAAGTTCAGGAGGGTCAGAATCCAACAGTATCTCCAGTCCTTTTTCAGCCTCTGAATTAGATTTTTGCTCAGGTCCCTCAATTTCAGCCAGAAAATACCTGAAATTAAAGAAAAACACACCAACTCATAGTAAAGTCCAGAAATGTGATTTTTGCATAAAAATTAATAAAAATACAACAAAAAGTGAATAAAACATGCTAAAAACTATATAAAAATACTACCAAAAAGCGTATAAAATACCCATTCATCACAACACCAAACTTAAACTGTTGCTTATCCCCAAGCAACTAGACAAATAAAATAGGATGAAAAGAAGATGGTGGTGAAATAAAATCTCAGAGTCTTCAATGAAGCTCAAATTCAAATTAGATGAGCGAGGCTTATAGCTTTTTGCTTCTGAGTAGTTTTGGCATCTCATTTTATCCCCTGAAACTCAGAATGATTGGCTTCCTTCAGAACTCAGCATGCAGATAGTGTTATTGATTCTCCTAGTTTAGTATGTTGATTCTTGAACACGGCTACTTTATGAGTCTTGGCTGTGACTTTAAGCATATTATTTTCCAGTATTACCACCAGATACATAAATGCCACAGACACCTAACTGGGTGAACCTTTTCAGATTATGACTCAGCTTTGCTAGAGTCCCCAGTTAGAGGTGCCCAGAGTTCTTAAGCACACTCTTTTTACTTTGGATCACGACTTTAACCACTCAGTCTCAAGCTTCTCACTTGGACCTTCATGACACAAGCACATGATTAGGGACAACTTGATGTATGATAAATCCCATTTGTAGGGTTTATCTTGTATTGATTTTTGGGGATTTTATCACCTTTTACCTACATTTATTCAATGAAATAGCATGGTTTTATAACTTCTCTCTTAATTGTGCTTAAGAGTGAAAACATGCTTTTTAGGACTTAAAATAGCTAAATTTAATTCACCTTGATTCCATTAGATACCTTGATATGTTTGTTAAGTGATTTTAGATTTAGGAGGCAAAGATTGGATCAAGGGAATGAAGGAAAAGCATGTAGAAATGGAGAACTCATGAAGAAATGAAGGAATCGCAAAGTCTGTCAGGCCGACCTCTTCACGCTTAATCGACCAGAACTTGAGCTACAGAGGTCCAAATGATGCGGTTTCAGTTGTGTTGGAAAGCTAACATCCGGGGCTTCGAAACGATATAAGATTTTCTATAGTTGCATCGTGCATAAGGCCGCGCACGCGCACGGTATGCGGACGCGCCGATGGTGGCACATGATCCACTTAATGCAACTCGTGGCCAGCGATTTTAGAAGCCTTGTGGGTCCATTCCAACTCATTTCTAATGCTATTTATGCCAAGGATTGAAGGGGGAATCAACATACTTTTGTTCATTAGTTTAGTTTAGCTTAGTATAGTAGTTTGAGAGAGAAGCTCTCTCTTCTCTCTAGAATTAGGATTAGGAATTAGGGTTAGATTAGGATCTCATAGTTCTAGGTTTAATTCAAGTCTCTTTCTACTTCTACCTTCAATTGGTGATTGCTACACTTTGGTTCTTCTTTCTATCCCTATTCTCTTGTTGTAATTTCTTTATTTTGTTTCTAGGTTTTGTAATTGAGATACTCTTGTTCTCTTTGTTTTCTTTTAATAATGCAATTTGAGGTAATTCATGATAATTGTGATTTCCTTGATTGTTGTTGTTAATTCTTTGTATTCAATTGTTGTTATAATTCATTCTTGTTGTGATTTACTATACTTTTCTTTTGCACCTTCCAAGTGTTTGATGAAATGCTTGGAAGGATGTTAGAGTACGATTTTATGTTCTTGGCTTGAGAAGGTAACTTAGGATTTCTTGAATTACTAATGTCCAAGTGATTGATAGTTGATAGCCATTGACTCTAGCCTTCATTAATCCAATTAGTGGAAAGCTAGGATTTATGGACTTGGATTGATATAACTCACTTGACTTTTCTTTGCTATTTGATTAAAGGATAACTAAGTGGGATTAATCCTTGCAACTACCATACTTGTGGCTAGTGATAATGATGAAGACCCTTGACAACCAAATCTTGCCAAGACCATTTTGTTAATAAAATTTCCTTACCATTTACTATTCATATTTCTCATCTAAAATCCCAAAATAAACAAGTTCGTAACCAATAACAAGAACACTACCCTGCAAGTCCTTTGAGAGACGACCCGCGATTTAAATACTTCAGTTTATAGATTTTAGGGGTTTGTACTTGTGACAAACAAAATTTTTGTATGAAAGGATTATTGTTGGTTTAGAGACTATACTTTACAACGAGATTTCATTAGTGAAATTCTAAACCGTCAAAAATCTAATCATCAAAATGGCGCCGTTGCCAGGGATTTGCAATGGTGTTATGTTATTGGTTATTGTACATATGTGAATATTGTAAATAGTTTGTCTTTTGCTTGTTTACTAGTTTTGTTAGTTTTATTTTGTTTTTCCACTATGAATTCTCACTTTGGCTATGAGTTTGGTCCTAATTGTGTTGTAGGAAATGTGCATTTCAATGATGACACTCATTATGAATAGAACCAACAAAGATGGGAGGAGGCTCAAGAAATTGATCACTCCTATTGGCAACAACCTCCAGACACTCATAGGTATAATCACCATCCTAATGCATGTCAATTCAACGGCTATGGTGAAACTTTTTGCGACAATCAATCACCACCATCATATGCCTATGACTCTTATCCTCAACATGAACCCCAACCATACTCACAAGCCTTTCTGCACCAAGCACCTTCCTATGATCCATATCCACCATATGACCAATCACCCATACCATATTCTTATGACCATTATGAGCAAAAACCTTTAGAACCACCACAACCCCATCAAGATTACTACCATGAACCATCTCAATACTCACCATCTCCATACCCTTACCAAGAAGAACCACCTTCCTATCATGAACCCTCTCTCCAAAATAATGAACCTTCCTATTCACCCCAAGCCCCAATAGACAACTCTCTCACTTTGTTACTCCAAGGACAAGAAGTCATGAAGTGGGATACACTTGAGTTTGTGACCAATTTGACCAAGGTGGTGCACGTTTTAGCCCACCAATGTTTGAATACTCAAGTTGTTTCCATAGCCCCATGTGAAAAGTCAAAAGAAGAGCAAAGCATGAAGAAAAAATTGGAAAATTCGGTGGAAAAGGAGGAGTCGAATTTTGTGTTGGAACAATTGGAGGAGCCTATGATCATTGAAGAAAAGGAAGAAGTGGTTAAAGATTTAGGAGATGTTGAAAGTCCATGGAAATGTAGCATCATAGAGCATCCTTTCGAGAAGCTGGAAATTGATGTTGAGGAGGGTGTGCAACCTCCAAGGCATGTCATAGTTGGAGACATGAAAGGGACCTATCAAGAGATGGATTCAATCATGGATAAATTTCTATCCACAATTGAATTCTCTCCCATTGGACATGAAGTTGAAGTTATAGAAGAGTGTGCACAACCTCCCATACCCTTGGTGAGCAATGAGAAAGAGAGTGAATCGAAAGAGAGCTACCAAGAGGAAAAAGTTGGCATAGTGTATATTGAAATTGAAGAATATGAAGAGGTTGATCAAGAAATAGATTTATTCATCAATGAATTCCTATCCGAAATTGAATCACCTCCCATTGGGCAAGAAATCAAAGTTCTTGAAGACAACACCAAGCCATGTGATAAAAGGGGAAAGGTTGAAATTGAGGAAGCTCGCAAAGAGGTGGAAATACACAAAGAAGAGCATAAGGAAGTAGACCTTGCATTGTCTAAGTGTGGGGAGGTCTCCCTTCCCAAGTCACTATAGGAAACTCTTGGGCATTTTTCTGTTTTTGTGAAAAAAAGAGGGGGGTCATGGACACGTACGCACGCTGTGCGCGCACGCGTTCATACGCAGATACAGGCCCATACATTTTCTAGAGAGTTGGGCCACTCTCACGCCAACGCTAGGCTAATGGCATAACCGCATGCACGCGTACACCTACTGAGCACAGACGCGTCGATATACATATTTTGCAATGCGCGCGCCCGCGCACATGCCGCGTGAGCACCGATCTGCTGACGCAGTTCCCATACATATGACCCGAGAGTTGTGCTAACTCTGGGCCAGCACTATGCCTTTAGCCCAACCTCAATATACGCGTACGCGTCCATGCATACATCTCCATCCACACCTACGCGCACCTGGCGCTTCCGCGCCCCTCCACTGATCTACACATCGGCGCGTAAGCGTGCATAACGCGCCCGCGCCGGTAAAAAAAGAGTTTTTTTCTCATCTTGCATTTTCTTTTGTCTATTGCATTCGCACACCTCTATCCTTTGCATTTTTATTTTGTTTTTATAGCTTGTTTTTACTTCATTTTTTTCCAGTTTCTTGTTTTAATAATGGTGTTGAATTCTCTCACTCAATTGTTGAGCATTCTTGCATTACTTTGATGCTTCTTGACTTGTTTGATATTGTTGGGTGATGAAACCTTTAAATCAATGCTTCATCTTGTATGACTCTTGTGTCTTTATGCATTAATATGACCTCATATTGTCTTTCATGACCCACTTTTTCTCATTTGAACTTGATGCTCAATATACTCTTCATGCTTTAACTTTACTCTTGCATCGAGCTTAATGATATGCCTTAGCTTACATTGTTTTCTAAGTCACATGCTTAGCTAACATGTAGTAGAGAATCATACTCTTATTTGGCATTAGCCCCCGCCTATGTTCTATTTACTTTGATATCTTTGTTGTAGGCTTTAATTTTCTTTCTTTTTCTCTCCTTTTAGGCTGGCCACCAAGAAAGGAGGAAATGAAAAAGTTTTTAAATGGGGCAACAAACAAGTCATCCGCACAACCTTTTGAAGGAGCTCATCAATTGTAGCAACCCATCCACCTTGCTCTTCTTTGCATGCACCGAGGACGGTACAATCTTCAAGTATGGGGAGGTCATTCGACCAATCTCCATGGGTAACAATTTCCTTTTCAACACCAAATTTTTATTTTCTTTGTTAGATTAGTTGTTGCATTGCATGATAGGTTGCATGTTAGTTAGAATTTATACATATTTTTACCATCCCTTTTCTCGTTAGGACTACTTGGTTAGAGTAATGATTTCTTGTCCAAGAAACTGTTTTAGGGCAACCTACCAATTTGAAAATTTTTTTTTGTGGAACTTGCTTGAATGAACTTATTTTGGAACATGATTTTTGAGCTAAGAACACAAGCTAGTGAGATTTGAGCCTAATTGTGTGGTTACATCTTATAACCACTTATTTTCCATTCTTGTGTGCATTATTCTCTTTCTATGATTATAATCTTTGATTTGTTTGATTCTTTATGTCCATTATTTTGTGTATTCATATATGATTGAGGCCATCATTTTATTAGCTCACTTCCCTAAATAGCCTACTTTTTACTCTCTATTGTTAACCACTTTTGAGCCTACGCTTAACCCACTTTGTTCTTAATTTATCACATTACAAGCCTTAAAGTGAAAAATAATAAATGTCCTTAATTTGGATCTTTGATTGGCTTAGGCTAGTGTGTGTGAGTATCATTCAAGTGTGGGAAAACTTAGGACATTAGGAGAATAAAAGGGTAGTTTTGTGTTATAAATATTGGGAATTGGGTACATGCTCATCTATTAATCAAATGTTAGACCTTATGCATTGATGTTCCTGCATATAGAAAGAAAAAATGAGAAAAAACGAAAGAGAAAGAAAAGAAAAAAAGAAATAAAATTGTAGATATCAAAAAGAAAAGAAGAAAGAAAATAGAAAAGAAAGAAAAAGAAGAAAAAGAAAGCAATAAAAGGGGACAAAATTCCCCAAAGTAAAGTGACGTCGGGATTTTTGCCAGTAAAGAATTTCATAAAAACAGTCGCGTTGTAGATATAGTCTCTAAACCGACAGAAATTCCTTCGTACAAATGTTTTGGTTGTCACAAGTAACAAACCCCTAAATAAATTGTTAACCGAGTATTTAAACCTCGGGTCGTCTTCTCAAGGAATTGCAGGGAGGTATGTTCTTATTATTGGTTATGAAAAAGGTAAGATTGGGGTTTTGAGAGTGAAGAATAAATATGGCAAATAAATTAAATGGCAATTAAAATAAATAAACACTGTAAAGCAAACTTTTGTGCAAGGTATGACAAATTGGAAGTGCAGATTTATCGGTTGTGATGGAGATTGGATTTTAATCCCACTTTGTTAACCTCTAACTATGGAGGCAAGTTAAGTGGATGAATTAATTCCAATTTTCAATCAACAATGAGTTTGACAAATCAGGAGTTACCAATTGTTTAACCAAGGACAGAAGGGAAAAAAGTAAAATTGCTAGAGTGAAAATATCCTCAGATGGGAAGTAACAATAACTTAAATCAAAGAGAGCAATAGTAAACTGAAATACCTCAAATATCATTAATAAACTAATATAGTTCCAATATGAGAAAATTCATAAGCCAATTGGGCAATATCAATCAAACACAATAAAAGTTTCAAAGTAATCAAAATATAAACGAGAGAATTAAATAATAAAAGGAATATTGAACCTGGATCGAGAGTCACTCTTGAAAGCTAAGAGAGGTCCTAAATCCTAATTTCTAAAAACACTACCTAAATCCTAAAGAGAGAGAGAGAGAGAGAACCTCTCTCCAAACTAGATCTAAATCATGAAAAATTGCAGAAAAAATTCGCACCACCTTGAATGGATGCCTTCTTCCACTTCATAACCTCTGGTCTATGACTTTTGGACTTGGAATTGGGCCAAAAAAGGCTTCAAAATCGCTGTGAGCATTTTCTGCAATTTCTGGTGCGTGGCCTCTGTCACGCGGTCGCGTCATTCGGAGTTTTCCTTATCATGCGGTCGCGTTGGTCACGCGTCCGCGTCGTAAGCGGTTCGCTCAAGTCACGCGGTCGCGTCAGTCATGCAGCCGCGTCGCTGCTTCTTCGCTCTTGGCACGCAATCGCGTCGTTCATGCGATCGCGTGGATGTCAGTTCCTTCAGAAACTCTATTTTTCTTTCCTTCCATTTTTGCATGTTTTCTTTTCTATTCTTTAAGTCATTCCTGCCTTAGGAGATCTGAAACTACTCAACACACTAATCACGGCATCGAATGGAATTAAAGGTGATTAAAATAATTAAATTAAAAGCATAAGAAAACACGTTTTTCACGTACATCACATAATAAGGAAGGAGAAGTAAAACCATGCAATTAACATGAATAAGTGGGTGAAGGATTGAATAAATCACTCAGATTAAGCATAAAATATATCATAAAATACGGGTTTATCAACCTCTCCACACTTAAATGTTAGCATGTCCTCATGCTATGTCCAAGAGAAGCTATAAAGGAATGAAGAGGAATGATAGAATGTATGAGATGCAACCTATGAATCCAACTAAATGCAAAATGTTTCTACCTACTTGGTTAAAAATAAATAAGTTCTTCAAGACAAATATGAACTGGATTTCATTAATTCAAATCACAAAATACAATACAAATAACTTGCAAGAAGAAGATAGCTCATGAAAGCAGGGAACATATAATTGAGCACTGAACCCTTACTGGTATTGTATATCATTCTAACTTTCAAGTGTCTAGGGTCAATTCTCTCAATTCTCTACTAATCTTGCTTTCTATAGCTTGCTCCTCATCTAACAATCAACAAAAATTTGATGCACCAATACACAAATCAAGAGGTCTTTTAAGAGTTGTAATGGGGTTAGGGTCAAGGTAGGATTGTATTTGGCCAAGTGGACTAAAATTTGAATCCTTAATTAACATAAACTATTCCACCTAACTTAGGACAATCCATGTAATCATAATATAAAATCTGACTTCCCATTAACTATGTTTTCCACATATTCATGCATTCTAATTTCAAGTACAACTCATATGCATTGCTTTCACCACTTACTTTGGGGCATTTTGTCCCCTTTTTCTTATTTGCTCTTTTTTTATTTATTTATATATATATTTTTTATTTTTCTCAATGCATATGATTAATTTATTGAATGCATGAACATGTCCTAAACATTTCTTTCACATTTTTAGAAAATTCTAACATACTCAATTCTCAAACCAGATGTTTCCAAACCCACTTTTCCCCACACTTAATTCATAAGCATTCTCACTAGTCTAAGCTAACCAAGGATTCAAATTAAGGACATTATTATTTTTCGCTTAGAGTTGATGATGTGCTAAAATAAAGAAAAAAAAGGGGTAAAATAGGCTCAAAATTGGTTTGCAATAGATAATGAAAAGGTTAAGGCCATATGGGTATGTAAGCTCAGTGAAACAAGGCCTCAATCATATAAGTGTATGCATACATCAAACAATGGAAATATAGAATTAAGCAAGACAAAGATCACAATTTTAGAGAGAACAACACACACCAAAAATAAAATATTGGTTGATAAAATGCAACCAATCAAATAGGCTCAAAATCTCACTGGTTTTGTGTGTTCAAGCTTTAAACCATGTTCCAAAATAAAATTTCTTCATACAAGTTATTCAAAAAGTTTTTAATTTAAATTAGTGAAATACTATAAAAAGTTTCTTAAAAAAGAAAATATTACTTCAACCAAGTGGTAAAATATGCAAAAATCGAATAAACATGCAAATGCAACAACTAATCTACAAAGAAAATTTAAACATTGGTGTTGAGACAAGAAAGTACTAACCCATGGAGATTGGTATCGACCTCCCCACACTTAAAGATTGCATCGTCTTCGGTGCATGCTGAGATGTGCAGGTGGACGGGTTGTTCCAACTGATGCCTTTCTTCAAGGATTGTGCAGATGGACTTGTTTGTCTCCCCATGTAAACGTCTTCCGGTTCCCCTCCGGGTGGCCATCCTGAAAGAAAAAGGGAAGAAAAGTAACCCAGAAATAAAGATAAGAAAATAAATAAAGTATGGGTGGGTTAATGCCAAATAATAAGGGTCTCATTTACATGGAAGCTTCA
Source organism: Arachis hypogaea (assembly GCF_003086295.3). Lineage (NCBI taxonomy): Eukaryota > Viridiplantae > Streptophyta > Magnoliopsida > Fabales > Fabaceae > Arachis > Arachis hypogaea. The sequence continues at coordinate 40,218,056 of NC_092037.1, forward strand.
ACATGTACGTGAGAAAATAATAGAAGCCATGGCATACCAGTGGTATAAAATTTGTAACATAGGGGAGGAGAGATTGTAAGACAATATAAATTCATGTCAATGCAAAATTAATGCAAAATAACATAAAAGATTAACATTGACTTAAATAGTATTGCCCAACAGTGCAAAACAAGTTACCAAAATAAATTCAAGAAAAGATGCAACAGTTGAATAAGAAAAGATATTTAACACCAATGGAAAAATAAAAAAATTCAGAAAAGAAAATAAAAATATGCACAAATTTAAAATGCAATGAATGAGATATGCAAATAAATTAAAATAAAATAAAAAGAAAAATAAGAAGAATGAGAAGGGAAAGAAGTGAGTGAGAAAGAAAGAAGAAAGAAGAAAAGATAGAAGAAATTAGGATTGGGAAAGAAAAGATAAGATATTTGGCAAATTAGGATAAGCTGTGCGGCGCAAGCGACGCGGACGCGTGGGGCACGCGGTCGTCAACTTGCGCTGTAAGTTAATCAACGTGGTCGCGTCGGTCACGCGGTCGCGTGACTCAATTTATGCTACTGGCGCGAGGGCAGCCTCGCGCTCGCACAACTCTCTGTTCAAAATCTTATTTTGCCAAATTTTGGGTGACGCGGTCGCGTGGGTGACGCGATCGGGTGAATGGCCTGATTTCCAATACGACGCGGATGCGTGAGGCACGCGATCGCGTGAGTGGGCTTGTGCTACTAGCACAAGTCCATCCCAATTCCAGCTCAACTTTCGGCCATGCACCTGGCTGACGTCGATTTTCAGGTCACGCGGCCGCGTGGGTGATGCGGTCGCGTGGGAGGCATGTTTCTCATGTAACGCGGACGCGTCAGCGACGCAGTCACGTGGATCAATTTGTGCCATTAGCGCGCCTCCAGCCACGCTTTCGTGTGACTCTCTGTTCAACCTTATTTTCTTCCAAACGCACATACGACGCGGACGCGTCGGCGACGCTATCGCGTCGCGTGCGAAAATCCCCTTTTTTTAAATAAAATGCAGAATGCAGTGTTAATATGAATGTGATGCAAAACTCCAGGTTCAATATAATAAAATAAAATAAAACTCGAAAACAAAGAAAACTAAATAAAAATGAAAAAGGAATGATCATACCATGGTGGGTTGTCTCCCACCTAGCACTTTTAGTTAAAGTCTTTAAGTTGGACAATTGGTGAGCTTCCTGTTATGGTGGCTTGTGCTTGAACTCATCCAGGAATCTCCATCAATGCTTGGAGTTCCAGTAGCCTCCGGGGTCCCAAACTAGGCATGTGAAGCTTCTGAGCAGCTCCAAACAGATTTTTAGGCTCCCGGGGTGATGAATATCAAAACATTTTCTAGGATTCCAAACTTTGGTTTTAAATCCGCCTCTGTCTTGATCTACATGATTCCATCCGGGCGGTTTAAAAAGTAGATTCTCACCATGGTGACCAAACGTTCTCCGTGATCCACTCAATTGAGCATAATACCAATCCTTGCGCTTCGAGTTGAAGCATAGAATCTTATTGAACCTTGTGCACCGGCTCTGAGTATGAGCCATTTCCCTTTTGCTCTTAAAGCCGCAAAGAGCTCTAAGTTGGCCATCTGTTTCAAGCAAACCATATTCAAGTGGAAAAGTAAAGATAAAAGTTAAGGATTTTACCCACTTGAAGACTGTGTTGGGTGGTAATGGCCTTGGGATGGGTGTTTCTAGTGGCTCTGCAAGCTCTACTCCCTTGTGGTCTTCAGTGAATTCCTCCACCTCTTTGCAAATTTCTTCAACTTCACCCATGTCTTGATCAAAGTCATTGATATCTTCCTCGTCACTTGAGTCATAAATAGGAGGTTGAGAAAATTCGACCTCTGCATCATTTTCGTATTCACTTGGGGAAGATTCTTCTGTCTTAAGGAATTCACTTGCAGATGCAAGTTCATCACTGAGAGAACATGACTCGTGATCATCATCATCAAGGAAACCTGTGTCCTGGGTTATTATGTCCAGTTCTTCATAAGATATTTGCATTGGAGGCGGTGCAAAATCCTCCTCAGCGTCAATTGTAACATCCTTGACGGAGTTCTCCACAACAACCGACTCTTCCTCTTCTGCAATGTCAGCTTTCTCTACTTGTTCTAATACGAAGTTATGCTCTATGCTGTTCACTGGAGCTTCCTGCATCTCCTTTGTACTGCTTTCTTCATTGGATTCTCTGCATAAAGCCATGGGGGTCTGTTGAGGGGCTGAGCGTCCGGAAGACAATTGTTTTAGCCTCTCCACTATTGCTTGCTCCAGTTGATGAAGGACTGTAGTACATTGTTTTAGTGATTCTTCGAGGCTACCCTGTGATTATGACTTTGATGGATATGGGTACTGTGTATGGGGGAGTGGTGGTTCTTGGGGGTAATTGGATTGGCATTGGGGCGGATAAGGATCGTATGGTGGCGAATGGCGAAAAGAAGCTTGTGAGTGTGGTAGTTCGAGGTCATGTTGAGAGGATGGTCTATAGGCACGAGGTGGGGCTTGTTGGTAGTTACAAGGTTGTCCACCATATCTTTCAGCTGGGTATGCATTGTAGAATGGTCGTTGTCCATGATATCTTGGAGGGTATTGTTGCCTAAAGGGTTGATTAGATCCCCTTGACTGCATCCATCCTTGATTGGTCTAACCTTGATGCACATTCCTGCTGTAGTTTCTATTTTCTTCAACAAAGTTAGAACCAAACTCAAAGCGAGAGGGGTGAGAATTCATAGTAGTTATCAGAAATAATGGGGAAAAAGAGAAAACAAATAAACAAGTAAAAGAAAAATATTTTTGTTATTTTTGTTATTTTTTTATTTTTTTATTAAATATTTTTTTTGAAAATATTTACAATAACCAATAATAAGGCACATGTTTGCAATTCCCCGGCAACGGCGCCATTTTGACATCGGGATTTTTGCCAGTAAAGAATTTCATAAAAACAGTCGTGTTGTAGATATAGTCTCTAAACCGACAGAAATCCCTTCGTACAAACGTTTTGGTTGTCACAAGTAACAAACCCTTAAATAAATTGTTAACCGAGTATTTAAACCTCGGGTCGTCTTCTCAAGGAATTGCAGGGAGGTATGTTCTTATTATTGGTTATGAAAAAGGTAAAATTGGAGTTTTGAGAGTGAAGAATAAATATGGCAAATAAATTAAATGGCAATTAAAATAAATAAGCACTGTAAAGCAAACTTTTGTGCAAGGTATGACAAATTGGAAGTGCAGATTTATCGGTTGTGATGGAGATTGGATTTTAATCCCACTTTGTTAACCTCTAACTATGGAGGCAAGTTAAGTGGATGAATTAATTCCAATTTTCAATCAACAATGAGTTTGACAAATCAAGAGTTACCAATTGTTTAACCAAGGACAAAAGGGAAAAAAGTAAAATTGCTAGAGTGAAAATATCCTCAGATGGGAAGTAACAATAACTTAAATCAAAGAGAGCAATAGTAAACTGAAATACCTCAAATATCATTAATAAACTAATATAGTTCCAATATGAGAAAATTCATAAGCCAATTGGGCAATATCAATCAAACACAATAAAAGTTTCAAAGTAATCAAAATATAAACGAAAGAATTAAATAATAAAAGGAATATTGAACCTGGATCGAGAGTCACTCTTGAAAGCTAAGAGAGGTCCTAAATCCTAATTTCTAAAAACACTACCTAAATCCTAAAGAGAGAGAGAGAGAGAACCTCTCTCCAAACTAGATCTAAATCATGAAAAATTGCAGAAAAAATTTGCACCACCTTGAATGGATGCCTTCCTCCACTTTATAACCTCTGGTCTATGACTTCTGGACTTGGAATTGGGCCAAAAAAGGCTTCAGAATCCGCTGTGAGCGTTTTCTGCAATTTCTGGTGCGTGGCCTCTGTCACGCGGCCGCGTGGGTCACGTGGTCGCGTCATTCGGAGTTTTCCTTATCACGCGGTCGCGTCGGTCACGCGTTCGCGTCGTAAGCGGTTCGCTCAAGTCACGCGGTCGCGTCAGTCATGCGGCCGCGTCGCTGCTTCTTCGCTCTTGGCACGCGATCGCGTCGTCCATGCGATCGCGTGGATGCCGGTTCCTTCAGAAACTCCATTTTTCTTTCCTTCCATTTTTGCATATTTCCTTTTCTATTCTTTAAGTCATTCCTGCCTTAGGAGATCTGAAACTACTCAACACACTAATCACGGCATCGAATGGAATTAAATGTGATTAAAATAATTAAATTAAAAGCATAGGAAAACACGTTTTTCACATACATCACATAATAAGGAAGGAGAAGTAAAACCATGCAAATAACATGAATAAGTGGGTGAAGGATTGAATAAATCACTCAGATTAAGCATAAAATATATCATAAAATATGGGTTTATCATAAAGCTCATTAAATAATCAATGCATAAGTGTTGTGAAATGAAAAGGAAAAGCATGAGTATGTGAAAAAGTGAGAAATAGGTAGTTAGGTTAGAACTTAATTGTATAGGATGTCATAGGTTAGGTGGGAAGTTTAAGCTTATCAAAGATTCAAATTTCAAGCTCACTTGATCAAATATGCATCCTTACCTTGACCCTAACCCCATTACAACCTAAAGAAAAGACCTCATGATACAGGTATGCATGCATGAAATAATTGTTGATTGTTAGAGGAAAAACAAATCTTGGAAATCATGATTAGGAGAGAATTGAGAGAATCGATCCTACACACTTGAGCGACTAGAGTGCAAACACTTCCGGTGAGGGTTCGATGCTCAATTCCTTGATTACCGGCTTTCATGAGCGTTCTTCTTGCACGTCTACTTGAACTTCATTTTGATATTCGAATTGGTAGGATTCATGAATCGTTATATGATCTTGACCCTACTTGTGCATGTATGACTTGGAGGATTGATTTATTTTTAACCAAGTAGGTAAAACCATTTTGCATTTAGTTGTATCTATTTAGATAATTGCATATAGTTTAGGTTGCATATAGTTTAGTTACATTGAATAAATGTTGATACCCTTTGTTTCTCTCTTGGCTTAAGCATGAGGAAATGCTTGGTTTAAGTGTGGGGAGGTTGATAGACCCCATTTGTAGGATTTATCTTGTATTGATTTTTGGGGATTTTATCACCTTTTACCCACATTTATTCAATGAAATAGCATGGTTTTATAACTTCTCCCTTAATTGTGCTTAAGAGTGAAAACATAATTTTTAGGACTTAAAATAGCTAAATTTAATTCACCTTGATTCCATTAGATACCTTGATATGTTTGTTAAGTGATTTCAGATTTAGGAGGCAAAGATTGGATCAAGGGAATGAAGGAAAAGCATGTAGAAATGGAGAACTCATGAAGAAATGAAGGAATTGCAAAAGCTGTCAAGCTGACCTCTTCGCGCTTAATCGACCATAACTTGAGCTACAGAGATCCAAATGATGCGGTTCCATTGTGTTGGAAAGCTAACATCCGGGGCTTCGAAATGATATAAGATTTACCATAGTTGCATCGCGCATAGAGGCGCGCACGCGCACGGTACACGGACGCACCGATGGTGGCACATGATCCACTTAATGCAACTCGTGGCCAGTGATTTTAGAAGCCTTGTGGGTCCATTCTAACTCATTTCTGATGCTATTTCAGCCAAGGATTGAAGGGGGAATCAACATACTTTTGTTCATTAGTTTAGTTTAGCTTAGTATAGTAGTTAGAGTTAGTTTCTAGAGAGAGAAGCTCTCTCTTCTCTCTAGAATTAGGATTAGAAATTAGGGTTAGATGAGATTAGGATCTCATGGTTCTAGGTTTAATTCAAGTCTCCTTCTACTTTTACCTTCAATTGGTGATTGCTACACCTTGGTTCTTCTTTCTATCCCTATTCTCTTGTTGTAATTTCTCTTATTTTGTTTCTAGGTTTTGTAATTGAGATACTCTTGTTTTCTTTGTTTTCTTTTAATAATGCAATTTAAGGTAATTCATGATAATTGTGATTTTCTTGATTGTTGTTGTTAATTCTTTGTATTCAATTGTTGTTATAATTCATTCTTGTTGTGATTTACTATACTTTTCTTTTGCACCTTCCAAGTGTTCGATGAAATGCTTAGAAGGATGTTAGAGTAGGATTTTATGTTCTTGGCTTGAGAAGATAACTTAGGATTTCTTGAATTACTAATGTCCAAGTGATTGATAGTTGATTGCCATTGACTCTAGCCTTCATTAATCCAATTAGTGGAAAGCTAGGATTTATGGATTTGGATTAATATAACTCACTTGACTTTCCTTTGCTATTTGATTAAAGGATAACTAAGTGGGATTAATCCTTGCAACTACCATACTTGTGGCTAGTGATAATGATGAAGACCCTTGACAACCAAACCTTGCCAAGACCATTTTGTTAATAAAATTTCCTTACCATTTACTATTCATATTTCTCATCTAAAACCCCAAAATAAACAAGTTCGTAACCAATAACAAGAACACTACCCTGCAAGTCCTTTGAGAGACGACCCGAGGTTTAAATACTTCGGTTTATAGATTTTAGGGGTTTGTACTTGTGACAAACAAAATTTTTGTATGAAAGGATTATTGTTGGTTTAGAGACTATACTTTACAATGAGATTTCATTAGTGAAATTCTAAACCGTCAAAAATCTAATCATCAATGTACCGCTTAGGCCAGGATTTTATTCCCTTGAGCCCTCTGTTGAGTTAAGAAATTAACTAAATTAATTAGTGATGACAAACATTACTTTTGGAAAAATAAATAATTAGTGTTGATTAAATTAATTGCATATTACTAATTATTTATAAACATGTTGCAGGCCAAAACTTAGTTTAGCAGCCCAAGTGGAATGAAAATAATATAGCAAGGTTGGTGGGTCAATAATATAAACGAAGCCCATAAGGAAACAAGGCTGGAAAAATCAAAACGGGCATAAAGAAGTGATCTGACCCAAGCCCTAGCACTTCACTCAGTTCAAACTCCTTACATGTGCTTCAACCAAAAGCAACGTATACTTCCCTGTCTCAGTCAAATCACAGAAGAAAGAGAAAGAGCTTCTTCCACACGCTATTCACAGAAGAAGAAAGAAAGAGAGAGATTAAGCTTGAGAAGCAGAAGTCTAATCATCCAGTTCAAACCAAATCAAGCTTAGGTTAAAGGTAACCCATTTCCTTTTACATGCAACACGCTTTCTTCTTTTTGTCTTCAACCCTCTGTATCTCCATTTTGAGCTATATCGAAAAGAAGATCTCTGTTTTTCACTATTACAAATCCATGATCACAAGAGATTCTTGGGGAACAAGTTGCATCTCTATGGTTCAGATTTGGTTGACCATTGGAAGACAATTTCGGTTACTCCTTCATGGCTTTCGGTCAAGTTGGAGAAGTCAGAAGAAAAAGTCCTACTCTGATGTTTAAGAAGAAAAAGTGAATCTGTGGGTTGGTGAAGCTCCAGGCTCAAGATGTTAACCTTGGAAGAAGAACCAAATAACATGCAAGGAGATAAAAAGAAGCTTTCTGCTCATTCAGAACCAAGGGGAAAAAACCAGAGTTTGTGAGTTGTGTTCTGAAGAAAAGTTCCTCTACTTGGATAATGCTTTCTTTCAAAGAAGCATTCGGCCAATGCTGAAGAACTCAATCTGAGGTTTGCGAATCTGGTTATGCACATAGCTAAGAGGCTGTTGATGAAGTCAATCTCCTTCATGCTTTACAGATTGTGATGTACTTTTCTATGTTTATCTTTCTGTAATTTCTTGTGAGAAAAGGCATTGTGAGAAAGCTCAAGTAAAAGCCATGAGTTGAAAAAGGCCGAGTGATACACTTGAGAGAAAGGCCTAGAGTTATTTTCTGATTTCTTTAGGTTAGTCAAGTGTCTTGTATCTTGTACCTGTTTGGTATCCCTTTCTTAGTTGGGTTAGCACTAAGAGTGAATAGTTAGGTGTTCAAGTTAGGTTAGAACTTGAGTGTGAAATTGGTGTATGTAATACTTTTAACTATAGTGAAAATTCCTGCATTGTTGTGGAGGAGACTGGACGTAGGTTGCATAGCACAAGGCAACCGAACCAGGATATATGCTGGTGTTAACTTTTCTCTTCTCTGCTGTGTTCTATTTTTTTGATATTCATGAGGCAAAAATAAATTGTCTCATAAATTTTCGCTACTGAATATAAACAGAATCAGAATTGAAAGTTTTGTTTAAAAGGGTTATAACAGCAACAAAAGGGAAGGCATAGATTCAACCCCCTCTTCTCTAAGCCTACCACAACCTTCAATTGGTATCAAGAGCGAAGGTCTCAAGAATCAAGCTTAACCGCTTGGAGTAAAGATCCAATGGTGAACAACTTGGGCACAACCACAGTTGCCTACACCCTCACTGAAGGCCAGTCGAATAACCGGCCACCTTTCTTCAACGGGAAGAACTATTCCTATTGGAAAGAAAGGATAAGGATCTTCATCCAATCCATTGACTACAACATATAGAAGATTGTTGTGAGCGGTCCTAAGATCCCAACAAAAATAAGTGCTGATGAAGTGGTGACTCCAAAAGAAGAAGTAGAGTGGAATGAAGATGATAAGAAAAAGATAGAGCTGAATGCTAAAGCAATCAACCTTCTTCACTGTGCTATCAGCTTTGAAGAGTACCGGAAGGTGTCTAGATGCAAGACAGCCAAAGAAATCTGGGAAAAACTCCAGGTTACACACGAAGGCACTAAACAAGTCAAAGAAACGAGGATTGATATGCTGCGAAAAGAGTACAAGATGTTCAGCATGAAGGATGGAGAAAGCATTGATGAAGCGTTTGAGAGATTCTCAATCATAATCAACAACCTTGATGCTATGGGTACAAACTATGCAGAATAAACCTTGGTGAGAAAACTCCTTAGAAGCCTTACAAAATAATGAGAAAATACTGCTACTGTCCCAACCGAGAGCAACAACATAAGTCCCATAACTTATGATGAGCTGAAAGGAAAACTCCTTGCCTATAAAGCCACACACACAAACACAGACTCAAAGAAAAAGGGAATAGCCCTCAAGTCTCAGATAGAACCGAAAGAGAGTGAATCTAGTGATGGTATTTCAGATGATGAGCTTTTGTTTTTTGCTAGGAGATTTAGAAGGATAATGAAGAACAAGGGAAAATATAAGGGTTCAAGTTCAAAGGACCACAAGTTCGACCTGAGCAAGGTGATGTGCCATCACTGCAAGGAGGCTGGACACTTTAAGCTAAATTGTCCAAAGCTCAAGAAGGAAGACAAAGGAAAAAAGGAAAGGAAGAGAGTACTCATGGCAGCTTGGGAGGATCTTGAGAATAACTCAAATGAAGAAGAAGAATCTAAATGTGAAGACAAAGATTGTTTCATGGCTGGAAACAACAATCTTGATGAGGTAAATTACTATGATTTAACCATAGATGATTTACATGCTATTATTGATGATCTCACCTTAAATACATCAAAGCTGCTAGATAAATACAATGAGTGCAGATCTGAAAGATATGTGTTAAGAGCTGAAAATGATTTTTTGAAAGAAAAAGTGAAGGAAACTAAATGTGCTTTGGACATTATTGAAGAAAACAGATTTTTAAAATCTGAACTTGAAAAATTAAGAGGAAAGCACATTATGGATCCTTCTCATGAGTTAATTACTGAAAATGAAATATTAAATGATATGATTAAAAGGCTGAATGGTGACTTAGCAAAATTTGCTCAAGGTTCAAGTAACTTGGACAAATTACTTGCAAGTCAAAGACCATTGTTTGAAAAATCTGGTTTAGGCTACATAGCCAAGGAAGATGCAGTTTCCAATATTTCCTCTATAAAGTCTGTGGCTTCTTCATGAAATACAAAAAACACATCTAACAAATCTGGTATTGGGTATGTTCCCACACTTGAGGAGAAATTTGATGAAGTTTACACAAATGAAACTGAACCTTAACCAAGAACTGAACCTACTACAAACAGGCCAGGTTTGGGATACTTTTCGAAAAATGAGGCTGCTTTCAAGAAACCATTTTTCTACAACAAAACCTCATTTTTGAAAAATCCAAAGAGTTTCAAAAATTCTAGTGAAAATATTTTTACAAAGAGGAATGATTATAACAAAAATCAGTTTGTCAAAAGAAATTCATCTCCTCCAAAAACCAGAAAATTTCAACCATTTAATCATTTCAAGCAATATAACTCACCTCAATTTCAGCAACATACATAAAAAAATCATTGTGTTGATTGCAAGAAATTTGGTCACTCATATGCACAATGCTTCATTGAAAAGAGAGTTGTAGGAAACAAAGTTTACAATGTTGTTTGTGATTTCAATGCACTTGGGCAACCAAGATGGATTAACTTCAAAGGATCCAAATTAATTTGGATACCTAAGGCTACTTGAAACTCTTCATGCAGATTTGCCTAGCATCCAAGAACAAAAAGGACATGTGGTACATGGATAGTGGATGTTCAAGGCGCATGACTGGAAGGTCAACCTACTTCATCAAACTAAACAAGTATGATGGAGGTTTTGTGACCTTTGGAGATGATGGTAAAGGTAAAATCATTGCTGTTGGAAAAGTAGGTAATGAGCAATCTACTTTCATTGATGATTTACTTTTGGTATGTGGTTTGAAATATAATCTTTTGAGTATAAGTCAGCTGTGTGATTTAGGATATTTAGTGACTTTCAAAAGATTTGAATGCTGTGTTGTAAATGAAAAGACAAATGAAGTGATGTTTGTTGCCAAGCGTTTTAATAATATGTATGGACTTACTCTTGATGAACTAAAGGATCAAAATGTAGCTTGTCTTCACTCTAAAGAATCTAAAAAGTGGTTATGGCACAAGAGATTGGGCCATGCAAGTATGTTTCAAATAAACAAACTTGTAAAGAAAGAATTAGTAAGAGGCCTTCCTTTGATAAAGTTTGACAATGACATCACTTGTGATGCTTGTCAAATAGGAAATAAACAAAAAGTTCTTTTAAACCAAAGGAAGACATCTCTACTAAAAGACCACTTGAGTTGCTACACATTGATTTATTTGGTCCAACAAGAACTCAAAGCCTAGGTGGTAAACATTATGGTTTAGTAATTGTGGATGACTGCACTAGGTTTGGTTGGGTTTTATTTCTTGCTCACAAAAATGAAGCCTTTTCGGCCTTTGAACCTTTTTGCAAGAAAATTCAAAATGAAAAGGATTTGAAAATCTCTTCTATAAGAAGTGATCATGGAACTGAATTTGAAAATAATTTATTTGAATCCTTTTGTGAGGAATTTGGAATATCTCACAACTTCTCTTATTCAAGAACACCACAATAAAATGGTACGGTAGAAAGAAGAAATAGAAGCATACAAGAGATGACAAGAGCTATGCTTTGTGAGAGCAATGTTCCAAAATTCCTTTGGGCTGAAGCGGTTAACACGGCTTGCCACATTTTGAATAGAACAATCATAAGAAAATTTTTGAAGAAAATCCCTTATGAACTTTGGAAAGGCTACCCACCAAACTTAGACTACTTACACATCTTTGGATGCAAATGTTTTGTTTTAAATAACAAGGATAATTTGGGTAAATTTGATCCAAAGGCTTATGAGTGTTTGTTTGTAGGATATTCCACAACTAGTAAAGCATATAGGGTTTATCATCAAAATGCTAGGATTATTGAGGAGTCCATACATGTTACAATTTGTGATACTAACTTGGTGTGAAGCATTTTGGAAGATTGTGATGCAGGAAATCAATCTCAGAAGGAAGTTGAAATTGTGCAAAATCAAGAAAATGGAAATTCTGTTCAAGCTGAACCAGAAACTGCTATTGCTGAAAATTTAAGAAACAATTCCATTTTTGTCTCACGAATCTGAAGGAAATCCTGAAACCAGCAGTACCCAGAATCCCTTGGTAACTAAATCTGCCTCCAAGTCCACCAGGCCTCGTGAATGGAGATTCTTGAAGAATTATCCAGAGGAATTTGTCATTGGGGACATCTCTCAAGGGGTTAGAACTCGGTCATCCACTAGAAAGGCAAATGAAGGATCAAACATTGCCCTTTTCTCACAAATAGAGCATCAAAATGTCAAGGAAGCCCTTAGTGACCCTTCTTGGGTTAAAGTAATGAAGGATGAGCTTCTTGAGTTTGAGAAGAACCAAGTGTGGACTTTGGTTCCAAGGCCGAGTGGAAAGAAAGTGATCGGAACCAAGTGGATATTTCGGAACAAGTTAGGAGAAGATGGCAGCATTGCAAGAAACAAGGCAATGCTTGTGGCACAAGGATATGACCAAGAAGAAGGAATAGACTTTGATGAATCTTTTGCCCCTGTTGCCCGAATGGAAGCCATAAGACTTCTCTTAGCCTATGCTGCATTTTGTGGCTTTAAATTATATCAAATGGATGTGAAATGTGCATTTTTGAATGGTGTGATAGATAGAGAATTATATGTGGAGCAGCCACTTAGTTTTGGAAATAAAGAGCATTCTGGTCATGTTTTTAAATTATCTAAAGCTCTCTATGGTTTAAGACAAGCTCCTAGAGCTTGGTATGAGAGACTTAGCTCTTTTCTTTTAAAAAATGGTTTTCAAAGAGGCACTACAGACACAACTCTATTTATCAAGAATTCTAATGATTCTTTTATTCTAGTCCAAATATATGTTGATGACATTATTTTTGGATCAGCAAATGAATCCCTTTGTTCTAAATTTGGAAAACTCATGACAAGTGAATTTGACATGAGTATGATGGGTGAACTTAATTTTTTCCTTGGGCTGCAAATTAAACAAACTGAAAAGGGTATTTTTATTCATCAAGAGAAGTATGCCAAGGAATTAGTTAAGAAATTTGGTATGGAAAATGCCAAACCCATGGGAACCCAATGCACCCTAATTCTAAATTAGATAAAGGAGAAACTGAGAAAGATGTAGATGAGACTAGGTATAGAGGAATGATTGGTTCTCTTATGTACTTAACATCCTCTAGACTCGACATTGTGCAAAGTGTTGGATTGTGTTCAAGGTTCCAATCCAAACCTAAAGATTCACATCTTTCAGCAGTTAAAAGAATCATTAGATATGTTCATGGCACATCCAATTTTGGTCTTTGGTATCCTAAGATTGATGATTTTTCTGCAGTTGGTTATTGTGATGCAGATTTTACTGGTGATAGAGTTGATAGAAGGAGCACTTCAGGCCTATGTTGTTTCCTTGGAAAGTCCTTAAATGTTTGGTCAAGTAAGAAGCAACCAACAGTGGCCTTATCCACTGCAGAGGCTGAGTATATAGCTGCTTCTTCTTGTTGTTCTCAGCTTTTATGGTTAAAAACACAGCTTGCTGATTACAAATTAAATGCTGAAAATATTCCCTTGATGTGTGACAATATGAGTGCCATCAATATTTCTAAAAATCCATTTTTGCACTCTAGGACTAAGCATATTGAAGTGAAATTTCACTCAATAAGAGAACACGTCTAAAAAGGGGATATTAGTATTCAATTTGTTAAATCAGAGGAGCAATTTGCAGATATTTTCACAAAACCATTAACTGAGGATAGATTCTGCATGCTTAGGACTTGTCTATGAATTTTGAGTTATGATTCTTTATTTGAAAAATGCTGATGTACTTGCTAGAGCTTTTTGTCTCATAAACAGGTATGAGATAATTCTGGGCAGGTGATGAACGTTTCCTTTAAATCAGTGTGTTCTAGCTCGTTTCAAGTGAAAGTTAATCTGGGCCAACCTCAAAATCAGATCTAGAGTGGTCCAATGTGTTTCCTTTAATCCAACCATCTCTGGGCCCATATACGAATGTTACAATTTTGTTTGGTTGTTGTGCTTGTTGGGCTGCACGCTTAATTTTTTTGAAAGGATTTTCATTTATTGTTCTTGATCCAAAAAGGATTTTCAGTTTGATTTCTTAAAAAAAGTTTTCAAAATTTAAAATTAAATTCCAGTTTTATTTTTTAAAATTAAATAAAATCTTTCCTTTATAAAGTCAGGTCTTTTCATGTCATTTCAAAAGGTGATGCAGTTGCATGGTTTTGGAAATCCACTTTTGGGTACGGTTACCAACACTCCCTCTCTTCCCTCCATAACTTCTCCTCAAATCCTTCAGTTTTTTCCCACTCACTCTACTGCTTCTCATCCCTCAAAAGCCTAAATCTAACCAAATGGGGAAGAAAGTTATCGCTAAAAGAGCACTGTGAGAAAAGATCCATAAGCTTCCAGGATATCCTAGACCATCAACTCGCTCTCAAGACCCCACTTTCACTCCCTCACCATCTCCTCCTACCTCTCCTCCTCGCGCTGCTCCCATGGCTCGGACCAAGACCACGCCATGATTCACAGCCCCTGCCAAGCCGACACCACCACCTAAGGCAGCACCAACCAAACCAAGTTCCTCGAAACCTAGTTCATCCAAGGGTAAGTGTCCTACTGTTGAAGACCTTGTTCCTGAGACAACAAAACCTAAGCTAAGGTCTATTCCTATGCGTTCACAAAGAGGTAACCCTCATCTCCTTCTCAAATCTGTTACAGAACCCGACATTGATCCTTTTGCTCACAAATCACACTTCATGACATCTCACTCAGACTATAACCCCCATCATTTCAAATCTGCCATGAACCATGATTTTTATGAGGGAGTTATTCAGTATTGTACTCTATGTCCATCTTTTCTTGTGGATTTACCTACTTTAAAAAAGAAAGGTTTTTCTTTTGTTAAAAATTTGGAATTTTTAGACTAGAATCACCTTTTCAAAATAAAAAAACCTGTGTATCCTCTATTAGTCAAAGAATTTTATGCAAACATGACTTACCATGAAGGTAGTGTGCACTCTTAGGTTAAGGGCAGAGACATTCTTTTAAATAATGAAACTATCAGTGATTCTTTGAAGTACACTGATGTTGGGCCGTGTGTTTATACGTATGTAAAGTGGGATGAAGGAGTTGGTATCTCTTACCATGATGCTTTGGCTCACATTTGTGAACATGTTTCCTTAATTGATGGCATCACACCCACTCACAAAGCCCTAGGATATGAATGTGCTCAGTTGTATCGAATTGTCAACCACATCTTACTTCCTCAAAGTGGTTCATATCAAAGGGTTTCTTACACAGACACACTTGTTTTGTATGCCCTAATCACTAAAACAGAAATCTCTTTTGCCTATTTGATGGCTAGATACATGTTTGATTCTGTGAGAAGTGAGAAAAATAAAGCACTACCTTATGGCATATTTTTAACTTGCATATTTGAGCATTTTAGTGTTGACATGTCAAATGAGGATTATGAAAATAGACATTCATACCTAAAAGGAGGTGGTTTAGTGAAACAGCAAAAAGTACCAACTCGATCTGAGAGAGTGGTTCTAGATGATGATGATGAAGAGTTCATCCCGAATGACTCTCTTCCTCCTTCCACCGAGGGTACTTCCATCTCTACTGGAAAGCAATCTGCTCTGATGAATTTTGTCAAGGATGTTGTCCAAGAGTTTGTCTCCCAATCCAATCATATGATTGCCATGAGCAAGGAACAAAGGAAGCTAGCTACCAAGCATGAGAATTTTCTCCGAAATCAAGGGATAGAGTAGCTGTATTTATGAAGTTCATTGATAATCTGAACCAGGATGAAGATCAAGCCACTGAGGATGAAGAAGAAGCTATTTCGGAGGGAAATGGTTCTGATGCCTAAGTTTTGTCTCATAAAAACTGCTACTGCTGCTCTCATTTTGTCTCATAAATTCTGTTTAGTTTACTACTATTGAATTGTTTTATCTTGGATGACTGTAATAACTCTAAATATTGTTGCCCTTTTGTTAGTCTAAACTTTGGACTGTGATCTAACCTTTTCTTGCAGGGTTTGTATTGATGTTTTTGTTGATCATGCTTATTATCCGCCCTTGATGACAAAAGGGGGAGTAATAGGATGATAAATGTGTCCTAGGATTTTTTGGCATTTGCTACAGCTACTAGTATTTTTTGGGACTTTTGTCTGATTGCTGCATTAAAACATGATTTCACATGTTGAATCCTTTTGCTACTGATATTAGCTTGATGGTGGGCTGATTATGTGGTGTTACTTATTTGATATCCCTTAGATAAGATAAATGTGTATAGCCCTTTATTATGTTCTTTTTAAGTACAATGTAAAATAGGAACAAAGAGGAAAGCATAAATCTAGGGGGAGCTAATCTTGAATAGGAAAGGGGGAACAACACAAAAGCAAATGACAAAAATCAAAGGGAGTTTCTAAACCTTACTCAAACTCATTTCTTTTGCTTATTGCTTAAATCATGTTTGTCATCAAGGAAGAGATTGTTGAGTTAAGAAATTAACTAAATTAATTAGTGATGACAAACATTATTTTTGGCAAAATAAATAATTAGTGTTGATTAAAGTAATTGCATATTACTAATTATTTATAAACATGTTGCAGGCCAAAACTTAGGTTAGCAGCCCAAGTGGAATGAAAATAATATAGCAAGGCTAGTGGGTCAATAATATAAACGAAGCCCATAAGGAAACAAGATTGGAAAAATCAAAACGGGCATAAAAACGTGATCCGACCCAAGCCCTAGCACTTCACTCAGTTCAAACTCCTTACATGTGCTTCAACCAAAAGCAACGTATACTTCCCTGTCTCAGTCAAATCACAGAAGAAAGAGAAAGAGCTTCTTCCACACGCCATTCATAGAAGAAGAAAGAAAGAGAGAGATTAAGCTTGAGAAGCAGAAGTCTAATCATCCAGTTCAAACCAAATCAAGCTTAGGTTAAAGGTAACCCATTTTCTTTTACATGCAACACACTTTCTTCTCTTCATCTTCAACCCTATGTATCTCCATTTTGAGCTATATGGAAAAGAGGATCTCTATTTTTCACTGTTACAAATCCACAGTCACAAGAGATTCTTGGGGACCAAGTTGCATCTCTATGGTTCAGATTTGGTTGACCATTGGAAGACAATTTCGGTTACTCCTTCATGGCTTTCGGTCAGGTTGGAAAAGTTAGAAGAAAAAAGTCCTACTCTAATGTTTAAGGAGAAAAAGTGAATCTGTAGGTTGGTGAAGCTCAAAGCTCAAGATGTTGACCTTGGAAGAAGAACCAAACAACATGCAAGGAGATAAAAAGAAGCTTTTTGCTCATTTAGAACCAAGGAGAGAAAACTAGAGTTTGTGAGTTGTGTTCTAAAGAAAAGTTTCTCTACTTGGATAATGCTTTCTTTCAAAGAAGCATTCGGCCAATGCTAAAGAACTCAATCTGAGGTTTGCGAATCTGGTTATGCACATAGCTAAGAGGTTGTTGATGAAGTCAATCTCCTTCATGCTTTACAGATTGTGATGTACTTTTCTATGTTTATCTTTCTGTAATTTCTTGTGAGAAAAGGTATTGTGAGAAAGCTTAAGTAAAAGCCATGAGTGGAAAAAGGCTGAGTGATACACTTGAGAGAAAAGCCTAGAGTTATTTTCTGATTTCTTTAGGTTGGTTAAGTGTTTGTATCTTGTACCTGTTTGGTATCCCTTTCTTAGTTGGGTTAGCACTAAGAGTGAATAGTTAGGTGTTAGCATAGCCAATGTCAAGTTAGGTTAAAACTTGAGTGTGAAATTGGTGTATGTAATACTTTTAACTATAGTGAAAATTCCTCCATTGTTGTGGAGGAGACTGGACGTAGGTTGCATAGCACAAGGCAACTGAACCAGGATATATGCTGGTGTTAGCTTTTCTCTTCTCTGCTGTGTTCTGTTTTTCTGATATTCATGAGACAAAAATGAATTGTCTCATAAATTTCCGATGCTGAGTACAAACAGAATCAGAATTGAAAGTTTTGTTTAAAAGGGTTATAACAACAACAAAAGGGAAGGCATAGATTCAACCCCCCTTCTCTAAGCCTACCACAACCTTCACCCTCCTATCCATTAATGCTCAAAGTCTTGGATCCTTTTTACTCTTACCTTTTGGTTTAAAGGGCTATTGGCTTTTTCTGCTTGCTCTTTTTTTTCTTTTTCTTTCTTTTTCTATATTTTTTGCAAATATTTTTTTCGCAAGCTTTGTGTTCTTCACTGCTTTTTCTTGCTTCAAGAATCAATTTCATGATTTTTCAGATTATCAATAACATTTCTCTATTTATCTCCTTCTTTCAAGAGTCAAACATTACTTAAATTTTAGTATAAAAAAAATTATGCACTGTTTATGCATTCATTTAGAGAGCTAAAGCAATGCCACCACATATAAATAAATTGAACTTTTCTTATTATATACTCGAGATATTTGCACCCTCGCTCTTCTAAAAAAATCTACTATTTTATTCATGTTTGATGATGATAAGAAAATTAAATTATACCCAAATTGGTAAAAATAATACTAGTGCTCATGCAATCCTAATACTAATGCTCATGCAATTCTAATATAGGTTCCTAATAACAAAAGTAATCACAGAGTTAGGACTCAACAACCTTGATTTTGGGAGATAGGTGCTCCTTCAATCTGTGGGACGCCTGGCGCTTCAAGGGATAGCCTCTGGCGTTTCAGCTCCTGTAGCTCATGCCCTTGCTACTCTTGTTCCTCGAGCAATTTCCAAAGCATGCTGTTCTGATTCTACTGCTCTTTTTTGAGTTGATCCACAGCTTCTTGCAGCTTAGTAACAGATGCTTCTAAGCAAACCCAATAGTCAAATTGGGGGATTTCTGGGAAAAGCTCATGCGCCCTCCTCTTGGTGGCGTTGTCTTGAGCTTGAGATCCATCCATTATATTTTTAGTGATTGAGTGCTCAGTTGGGATGAACTCATCTACTCCCATCTGTACCCCTGCATCCTTACATAACAGATAGATCAAGCTTGGGTAGGCCAATTTGGCCTCAGTAGATTCCTTTTGTGCAATTGTGTATATTTCATAAGAAATTAGCTGATGAACCTCCACCTCTCTTCCTAACATAATATAGTGAATCATCACTGCCCTTTTTACAGTAACTTCAGAACGGTTACTTGTGAGAAGTATAGAATGCCCAATGAAATCCAGCCAACCCTTAGCAACTGGTTTGAGATCTCCCCTCTTTAGCTGGTTTGGGACACCTTTTGTGTTGGTTATCCACTTGGATCCAGGGAGGCATATGTCCTCTAGAACTTGATCAAGCATTTTATCTTTAGCCATTCTCCTATTAAAGAATTATGGATCATCTTGCAGTTGAGGAAGTTTGAGGACTTCTCTTACTTTGTCAAGGTGAAAGTAAATAATCTTCCCCCTGACCATAGTCCGAAAGGTGTGGAAGGCAGTTTCCTCTATTCTTTGCTTATCTGTTAGCCATAGATTTGCATAGAATTCGTGGACCATGTTTCTTCCCACATTCATCTCAGGATTAGCTAGGATTTCCCAGCCTCTATTTCGAATCTGCTCTTGGATCTCCGGGTATTTGTCTTCTTTCAGATCAAATTTAACTTCCAGGATCACTGATCTTCTGCACGTGATTTTGAAGTAATGGTCTGCATGTTCTTTGGTGCAGAACCTCTCATGCATCCAAGGTTTTGGATTATTCTCTTTCTTTCCTCTTAGAGTGGTTTGTCTTCCTTTAGGGGCCATGATCTTGGTGAGTTTTAGCTCAGTGATCACGAAAAAATACACTAAACTTAGAGGTTTGCTTGTCCTCAAGCAAAAGAAAGTAAAGAAGAGGGATAGAAGGAGAGAAGGATTCGAATGGTGAATGAATGGGGATGGCCAAATGGGATTTAAAAGGGAGGGGGTGGGTTTCGAAATTCTTTTGAAAAAGATATGATAGAAAGATATGATTGGTAAAAGATAAATATGATATGAAAAAGATAGGATTTTAAAATTTTGAAAATATGAAAAAGATACGAGGAATTGAAATCAGAATTTTTTTTGTTGATGCATCTAAGAAATAAAAGATAAGGTGGATGAGAAAAGGTTTGGAAGGAAATTGAAAAAAATGAGGTTTAAAATTGTTTTGAAAAAGAATTTATAAAATCGTTAATTTTTGAAAATTGAAATTCAAAGGTGAATATTTGTGACATGTTTATGCAGAAAATTATGAATTAAAACATGAAAATTTGAAAAAAATTGAATTGAAAACGAAATTCCCCTCTTCCTACTGTTCTGCCATTAAACGCGCAGCTAAGTGGCTGGCGTTAAACGCCATAAATCCTTTGTCACTGGGCATTTTTCTGAACACCCAGGACTCTGCCTATTCTGGCGTTAAACGCCCAGAATGCTACCCATTCTGGCGTTTAACACCCAGAATGCTACCTTTACTGGCGTTAAATGCCCATAATGGTGCGTTTAACACCCAAAATGCCTCTTTACTGGCGTTTTTACGCCAGTGAGCCTTTTTCTCTGTGATTCCTCTGCTTTATGTTCTAAACCTTCATTTTTCTGAATTATTTACTGAAATGTATAGACAAACCTAAATAGCAAAATAAGATGACTCATATAATTGTTATAAACATCTAATTTATGCTGATGGCTGGGTTGCATCCCAGCAAGCGCTTCTTTACTGTCTCTAGCTGGACTTTACTGAGCTTTGATCTAGCCTCAGCTTTGAGCCTTCTTGCTCAACATTGCCTTCAAGATATTGTTTGACTCTCTGCCCATTAACAATGAACTTTTTGTCATAGTCAATTTTTTCATTTTCAAATTTTTAAATTATAGGATTAAATTTTTTTATTTAAATTAAAAAAATAAAATAAAGTCCAGCAATATCTAGTAAACAACAAATCTGTAAATTTATTATTTTTTTCTAATAGTAGAAAAATAAAAAAGTTCAACAATATCCAAAAAATAAAAAATAAAAAAATTTTAAATTTTTTAAATTAATTTATTCTTAATTTGTGAACAAGTGCAGCAAAAAAAAGTCAACTGCCCGGGTGTAGCATTATCCGGTGAATAAAAAAATTAGAAAATTTTAAATTTTAAAAAACTAAATTTTTTATTTTTTAATTTTTAAATTATAAGGTTAAATTTTTTATTTAAGTTAGAAAAATAAAATAAAGCCCAGCAATATCTAGTAAATAATAGATCTGTAAATTTATTATTTTTTTAACTTTTAAACTAAAAAAATAATTTTTTCTAATAGTAGAAAAATAAAAAATTTCAACAATATCCAAAAAATTAAAAATTGAAAAATTTTAAATTTTTTAAATTAATTTATTCTTAATTTGTGAACAATTGCAGGAAAAAAAGTCAACTGTCCGGGTGTAGCATTATCCAGTGAATAAAAAAATAAAAAAAAACATATTTTTAGAAAAACATAAAATTTTAAAAATCTAAATTTTTATTTTTAAATTTTTAAATTATAAGATTAAATTTTTTTATTTACATTAGAAAAATAAAATAAAGTCCAGCAATATCTACTAAATAACAGATATGTAAATTTATTTATTTTTTAATTTTTAAACTAAAAAAATATTTTTTTCTAATAGTAGAAAAATAAAAAATTCCAACAATATCCAAAAACTTAAAAAATTGAAAATTTTTAAATTTTTTAAATTAATTTATTCTTAACTTGTGAACAAGTGTAGCAAAAAAAAGTCAACTGTACGAGTGAACCATTTTCCGATGAATAAAAAAAAAATTTAGAAAAATTTAAAATTTTAAAAATATAAATTTTTTACTTTTAAATTTTTAAATTATAAGATTAAATTTTTTGTTTAAATTAGAAAAATAAAATAAAGTCCAACAATATCTAGTAAACAACAGATCTATAAATTTATTTTTTTTTGAATTTTTAATCTTAAAAAAATATTTTCTTCTAATAGTAGAAAAATAAAAAATTCCAACAATATCCAAAGAATAAAAAAATTGAAAATTTTTAAATTAATTTATTATTAATTTGTGAATAAGTGTAGCAAAAAAAGTCAACTATTCTGATGTACCATTATCCAGTGAATTAAAAATAAAAAATATTTTTAGAAAAATTTAAAATTTTAAAAATAAAAATTTTTTATTTTTAAAATTTTAAATTATAAGATTAAATTTTTTTAATTTAAATTGAAAAATAAAATCAAGTCCAGGAATATCTCGTAAACAACAAATCTGTAAATTTATTATTTTTTTCATTTTTAAAATTAAAAAATAATTTTTTCTAATATTAGTAAAATAAAAAATTCCAAAAATACTAAAAAAGTAAAAAAAATTTATAATTTTTAAAATTTTTAAATTAATTTATTTTTAATTTGCAAACAAGTGCAGCAAAAAAGTCAACTGTTTGAGTATAGCATTATCTGGTGAATCAAAAAATGAAAAAATATTTTTAGAAAAATTTAAAATTTTAAAAAACTAAACTTTTTATTTTCAAAATTTTAAATTATAGGATTAAGTTTTTTATTTAAATTAGAAAAATAAAATAAAGTCCAATAATATCTAATAAATAACAAATATGTAAATTTATTATTTTTTTAATTTTTGAAATAAAAAAATACTTTTTTTTCTAATAGTAGAAAAATAAAAAATTCCAAAAATATCCAAACAATTAAAAATTAAAAATAAAAAAAAAATTAAATTAATTTATTCTTAATTTGCGAACAAGTGCAGCAAAAAAAGTCAACTGTCCTAGTGTACCAATATCCGGGGAATAAAAAAATAAAAAATATTTCTAGAAAAATTTAAAATTTTAAAAATCTAAATTTTTTATTTTTAAATTTTTAGATTATAATATTAAATTTTTTTATTTAAATTAGCAAAATAAAATAAAGTCCAACAATATCTTTTAAACAACAGATCTGTAAATCTATTATTTTTTTAATTTTTAAACTTAAAAAATAAATTTTTTCTAATAGTAGAAAAATAAAAATTCCAAAAATATCCAAAAAATAAAAAATTGAAAATTTTTTAACTTTTTAAATTAATTTATTCTTAATTTGTGAACAAGTGCAGCAAAACAAAGTCAAAAATCTTGGTCTACCGTTAAACGGTGAATAAAAAAATAAAAAAATACTTTTTAGAAAAATTTAAAATTTTAAAAATCTAAATTTTTTATTTTTAAAATTTTAAATTATAAGATTAATTTTTTTAAAAGTAGAAAAAGGAAATAAAGTCCAGCAATATCTAATAAACAACAGATCTGTATATTTATTATTTTTTCAATTTTTAAACTTAAAAAATAATTTTTTTTATAATAGTAGAAAAAAATTCTAAAAATATCCAAAAAATAATTTTTTTTTAATTTTTTAATTTTTAAAATTAATTTATTCTTAATTTGTGAACAAGTGCAGCAAAAAAGTCAACTGTTTAAGTATAGCATTATCTGGTGAATCAAAATATAAAAAAATATTTTTAGAAAAATTTAAAATTTTAAAAAACTAAACTTTTTATTTTCAAAATTTTAAATTATAGGATTATATTTTTTTAAATAAATTAGAAAAATAAAATAAAGTCCAGTAATATCTAGTAAATAACAAATATGTAAATTTATTATTTTTTTAATTTTTAAAATTAAAAAATACTTTTTTTCTAATAGTAAAAAAATAAAAAATTCCAAAAATATCCAAAAAAATAAAAAATTAAAAATTAAAAAAATTTTAAATTTATTTATTCTTAATTTGCGAATAAGTGCAACAAAAAAAAGTCAACTGTCCTAGTATACCATTATCCGGTGAATAAAAAAATAAAAAATATTTTTAGAAAAATTTAAAATTTTAAAAATATAAATTTTTATTTTTAAAATTTTAAATTATAAGATTAAATTTTTTATTTAAATTAGAAAGATAAAATAAAGTCTAGCAATATTTAGTAAATAACATATCTATAAATTTATTATTTTTTGAATTTTTAATCTTAAAAAATAATTTTTTCTAATAGTAGAAAAATAAAAAATTCAAACAATATCCAAAAAATAAAAAATTGAAAATTTTTAAATTTTTTAAATTCATTTATTCAATATTCAAAAAGTAGAAAAAATTGATAATTTTTAAATTTTTTAAATTAATTTATTTTTAATCTGCGAACAAGTGCAGCAAAAAATTAACCCGTTTGAGTATTGCATTATATGGTGAATAAAAAAATAAAAAAATAATTTTAGAAAAATCTAAAATTTTAAAAAACTAAAATTTTTATTTTCAAAATTTTAAATTATAGGATTAAATTTTTTTATTTAAATTAGAAAAATAAAATAAAGTCCAGTAATATCTAGTAAATAACAAATATGTAAATTCATTATTTTTTTTAATTTTTAAAATTAAAAAATACTTTTTTTCTAATAGTAGAAAAATAAAAAATTCCAACAATATCCAAAAAATAAAAAATTAAAAATTAAAAAAAAAATTTAAATTAATTTATTCTTAATTTGCGAACAAGTGCAGCAAAAAAAAGTCAACTGTCCTAGTGTACCATTATCTGGTGAATAAAAAAAATAAAAATATTTTTAGAAAAATTTAAAATTTTAAAAATATAAATTTTTATTTTTAAAATTTTAAATTATAAGATTAAATTTTTTATTTAAATTAGAAAAATAAAATAAAGTCTAGCAATATTTAGTAAACAACAGATCTATAAATTTATTATTTTTTGAATTTTTAATCTTAAAAAATAATTTTTTCTAATAGTAGAAAAATAAAAAATTCCAACAATATCCAAAAAATAAAAAATTGAAAATTTTTAAATTTTTTAAATTAATTTATTCTTAATTTGTGAACAAGTGTAGCAAAAAAAAGTCAACTGTCCTGATGTACCATTATCCAGTGAATAAAAAAATAAAAAAATATTTTTAGAAAAATTTAAAATTTTAAAAATCTAAATTTTTTATTTTTAAAATCTTAAATTATAAGATTAATTTTTTTATTTAAATTGAAAAATAAAATAAAGTCCAGCAATATCTAGTAAACAACAGATCTGTAAATTTATTATTTTTTCATTTTTAAATTTAAAAAATAATTTTTTCTCATATTAGTAAAATAAAAAACTCCAACAATATTCAAAAAGTAGAAAAAATTGATAATTTTTAAATTTTTTAAATTAATTTATTTTTAATCTGCGAACAAGTGCAGCAAAAAATTAACCTGTTTGAGTATAGCATATATGGTGAATAAAAAAAATAAAAAAAATATTTTTAGAAAAATTTAAAATTTTAAAAAACTAAACTTTTTATTTTCAAAATTTTAAATTATAGTATTAAATTTTTTCATTTAAATTAGAAAAATAAAATAAAGTCCAGCAAAATCTAGTAAATAACAAATATGTAAATTTATTATTTTTTTAATTTTTAAAATTAAAAAATACCTTTTTTGTAATAGTAGAAAATAAAAAATTCCAACAATATCCAAAAAATAAAAAATTAAAAATTAAAAATTTTTAAATTAATTTATTCTTAATTTGCGAACAAGTGCAGCAAAAAAAGTCAATTGTCCTAGTGTACCATTATTTGGTGAATAAAAAAAATAAAAAATATTTTTAGAAAAATTTAAAATTTTAAAAATATAAATTTTTATTTTTAAAATTTTAAATTATAAGATTAAGTTTTTTTATTTAAATTAGAAAAATAAAATAAAGTCTAGCAATATTTAGTAAACAACAGATCTATAAATTTATTATTTTTTGAATTTTTGATCTTAAAAAATAATTTTTTCTAATAGTAGAAAAATAAAAAATTCCAACAATATCAAAAAATAAAAATTGAAAATTTTTTCATTTTTTAAATTAATTTATTCTTAATTTGTGAACAAGTGTAGCAAAAAAATGTCAATTGTCCTGATGTACCATTATCCAGTGAATAAAAAAATAAAAAAAATATTTTTAGAAAAATTTAAAATTTTAAAAATCTAAATTTTTTATTTTTAAAATCTTAAATTATAAGATTAGTTTTTTATTTAAATTGAAAAATAAAATAAAGTCCAGCAACATCTAGTAAACAGCATATCTGTAAATTTATTATTTTTTCATTTTTAAATTTAAAAAATATTTTTTTCTAATATTAGTAAAATAAAAAATTCCGACAATATTCAAAAAGTAGAAAAAAATTGATAATTTTTAAATTTTTTAAATTAATTTATTTTTAATCTGCAAACAAGTTCAGCAAAAAATTAACCTGTTTGAATATAGCATTACATGGTGAATAAAAAATAAAAAAATATTTTTAGAAAAATTTAAAATTTAAAAAAACTAAACTTTTTATTTTCAAAATTTTAAATTATAGGATTAAATTTTTTTCATTTAAATTAGATAAATAAAATAAAGTCTAGCAATATCTAGTAAACAACAAATCTGTAAATTTATTATTTTTTAATTTTAAAATTAAAAAATACTTTTATTTCTAATAGTAGAAAAATAAAAAATTCCAACAATATCCAAAAAATAAAAAATTGAAAATTTTTAAATTTTTTAAATTATTTTATTCTTAATTTGCTAACAAGTGTAGCAAAAAAAGTCAACTGTCCTGGTGTACCGTTATCCGGTGAATAAAAAAATAAAAAATATTTCTAGAAAAATTTATAATTTTAAAAATCTAAATTTTTTATTTTTAGATTTTTAAATTATAATATTAAATTTTTTATTTGAATTAGCAAAATAAAATAAAGTCCAGCAATATCTATTAAACAACAGATTTGTAAATTTATTATTTTTTTAATTTTTAAACTTAAAAAATAATTTTTTTCTAATTGTAGAAAAATAAAAAATTCCAACAATATCCAAAAAATAAAAAATTGAAAACTTTTAAATTATTTAAATTAATTTATTCTTAATTTGTGAACAAATGCAGCAAAACAAAGTCAACTGTCTTGGTGTACCATTATACGGTGAATAAAAAAATAAATTTTTTTTAGAAAAATTTAGAATTTTAAAATCTAATTTTTTATTTTTAAAATTTAAAATTATAAGATTTTTTTAAATTAGAAAAATGAAATAAGGTCCAGTAATATCTATTAAACAACAGATCTGTAAATTTATTATTTTTTCAATTTTTAAACGTAAAAAATAATTTTTTTCTAATAGTGGAAAAAAATTCCAAGAATATCCAAAAAGTAAAAAATTGAAAATTTTTTAGTTTTTTAAAATAATTTATTCTTAATTTGTTAACAAGTGCAGCAAAAAAAAGTCAACTGTCCTGGTGTACAATTATCCGGTGAATAAAAAAATAAAAAATATTTTTAGGAAAATTTGAAATTTTAGAAATCTAAATTTTTTTTAAATTTTTAAATTATAATATTAAATTTTTTTTATTTAAATTAGAAAAATAAAATAAAGTCCAGCAATATCTAGTAAACAACAGATCTATAAATTTATTATTTTTTTAATTTTTAATCTTAGAAAATAATTTTTTCTAACAGTAGAAAAATAAAATATTCCAAAAATATTCAAAAAATAAATATTTTGAAAATTTTTAAATTTTTTAAATTAATTTATTCTTAATTTGTGAACAAGTATAGCAAAAAAGTCAACTGTCCTGATGTACGATTATCCAGTGAATTAAAAAATAAAAAAATATTTTTAGAAAAATTTAAAATTTTAAAAATCAAAATTTTTTTTTAAAATTTTAAATTATAAGATTAAATTTTTTTATTTAAATTGAAAAATAAAATAAAGTCCAGCAATATCTAGTAAACAACAGATTTTTAAATTTATTATTTTTTCATTTTTAAATTTAAAAAATAATTTTTTCTAATATTAGTAAAATAAAAAATTCCAACAATATCCAAAAAATAAAAAATTGATATTTTTTATTTTTTAAATTAATTTATTCTTAGTTTGTGAACAAGTGCAGCAAAAAAAAGTCAACTGTCCTAGTGTACAATTTTCTGGTGAATAAAAAATAAAAAATATATTTAGGAAAATTTAAAATTTTAGAAATCTAAATTTTTTATTTTTAAATTTTTAAATTATAAGATTAAATTTTTTTATTTAAATTAGAAAAATAAAATTAAGTCTAGCAATATCTAGTAAACAATAGATCTGTAAATTTATTATTTTTTTAATTTTTAAACTTAAAAAATTATTTTTTTCTAATAGTAGAAAAATAAAAAATTCCAACAATATCCAAAAAATAAATAAAATTGAAAATTTTTAAGATTTTAAAATTAATTTATTCTTAATTTGTGAAACAGTGCAGCAAAAAAAGTTATCGGTCCTGGTGTACCATTATCCGGTGAATAAAAAAATAAAAATATTTTTAAAAAAAATTAAAATATTCAAAATCTAAATTTTTTATTTTTAAATTAAAAGATTAAATGTTTTTATTTAAATTAGAAAACTAAAATAAAGTCCAGCAATATCTAGTAAACAATAGATCTGTAAATTTATTATTTTTTCATTTTTAAATTTAAAAAATAATTTTTCTAATATTATTATAATAAAAAATTCCAACAATATTCAAAAATTAAAAAAATTGATAATTTTTAAATTTTTTAAATTAATTTATTTTTAATATGCGTACAAGTGCAGCAAAAAAGTCAACTGTTTGATTATTGCATTATCTGGTGAATAAAAAAGTAAAAAAATATTTTTAGAAAAATTTAAAATTTTATAAAACTAAACTTTTAATTTTCAAATTTTTAAATTTTAGGATTAATTTTTTTATTTAAATTAGAAAAATAAAATAAAGTCCAACAATATCTAGTAAACAGCAAATCTGTAAATTTATTTTTTTTAATTTTTAAAATTAAAAAATACTTTTTTTTCTAATAGTAGAAAAATAAAAAATTTTAACAATATCCAAAAAATAAAAAATAAAAAATTTTTAAATTTTTTAAATTAATTTATTCTTAATTTGCGAACAAGTGCAACAAAAAAAATCAACTGTCCTGGTGTACCGTTATCCGGTGAATAAAAAAATAAAAAATATTTCTAGAAAATTTAAAATTTTAAAAATATAATTTTTTATTTTTAAATTTCAAATTATATGACTAAATTTTTTTATTTAAGTTAGCAAAATAAAATAAAGTCTAGCAATATCTATTAAACAACAGATCTGTAAATTTATTATTTTCTTAATTTTTAAACTTAAAAAATAATTTTTTTTCTAATAGTAGAAAAATAAAAAATTCCAACAATATCCAAAAAATAAAAAAATTGAAAATTTTTAAACTTTTTAAATTAATTAATTCTTAATTTGTGAAAAAGTGCATCAAAACAAAGTCAACTGTCCCGGTGTACCATTATCCGGTGAATAAAAAAATAAAAAAATATCTTTTAAAAAAATTTTAAAATTTTAAAAATCTAAATTTTTTATTTTTAAAATTTTAAATTATAATATTAATTTTTTTAAATTAGAAAAATGAAATAAAGTCCAGTAATATCTAGTAAACAATAGATCTGTAAATTTATTATTTTTTTAATTTTTAAACTTAAAAAATAATTTTTTCTAATAGTACAAAAAAATTCCAACAATATCCAAAAAATAAAAGATTGAAAATTTTTTAATTTTTTAAATTAATTTATTATTAATTTGTGAACAAGTGCAGCAAAAAAGTCAACTGTCCTGGTGTACAATTATCCTGTGAATAAAAAAAAATATTTTTAGGAAAATTTAAAATTTTAGAAATCTAAATTTTTTATTTTTAAATTTTTAAATTATAAGATTAAATTTTTTTAATTTAAATTAGAAAAATAAAATAAAATCTAGCAATATCTAGTAAAAAACAGATCTGTAAATTTTTTTTTTAATTTTTAAACTTAAAAAATATTTTTTTATAATAGTAGAAAAATAAAAAATTTCAAAAATATCCAAAAATAAAAAAATTGAAAATTTTTAAAATTTTAAAATTAATTTATTCTTAATTTGTGAAAAAGTACAGTAAAAAAAGTGAAGTACCATTATCCGGTGAATAAAAAAATAAAAAAATATTTTTAAAAAAATTTAAAATTTTCAAAATCTAAATTTTTTATTTTTAAATTAAAATATTAAATTTTTTATTTAAATTAGAAAAATAAAATAAAGTCCAGCAATATCTAGTAAACAACAGATCTGTAAATTTATTACTTTTTAATTTTTAAACATAAAAATAATTTTTTTTCTTATAGTAGAAAAAAATTCCAACAATATCCAAAAATTAAAAAAATTGAAAATTTTTTAATTTTTTAAATTAATTTATTCTCAATTTGTGAACAAGTGCAGCAAAAAAAGTCAATTGTACAGGTGTACCATTATCTTGTGAATAAAAATAAAAAAATATTTTTAAAAAAATATAAAATTTTCAAAATCAAAATTTTTTATTTTTAAATTTTTAAATTATAAGATTAAATTTTTTTATTTAAATTAGCAAAATAAAATAAAGTCCAGCAATATCTAGTAAACAACGGATCTGTAAATTTATTATTTTTTAATTTTTTAACTTAAAAAATAATTTTTTTTCTAATAGTAGAAAAATAAAAAATTCCAACAATATCAAAAAAAATGAAAATTTTGAAAATTTTTAAATTTTTTAAATTAATTTATTCTTAATTTGTGATCAAGTGCATCAAAACAAAGTCAACTCTCCTGGTGTACCATTATCCGGTGAATAAAAAAATAAAAAAATATTTTTTAGAAAAATTTAAAATTTTAAAAATCTAAATTTTTTATTTTTAAAATTTTAAATTATAAGATTAAATTTTTTTTAAACTAGAAAAATAAAATAAAGTCCAGTAATATCTAGTAAACAACAGATCTGCAAATTTATTATTTTTTCAATTTTTAAACTTAAAATATAACTTTTTTTCTAATAGTAGAAAAAAATTTCAATAATATCCAAAAAATAAAAATTGAAAATTTTTTAATTTTTTAAATTAATTTATTCTTAATTTGTGAACAAGTGCAGCAAACAAAACGTTAACTGTCCTGGTGTACAATTATCCAGTGAATAAAAAAATATTTTTAGGAAAATTTAAAATTTTAGAAATCTAAATTTTTTATTTTTAAATTTTTAAATTATAAGATTAAATTTTTTTATTTAAATTAGAAATATAAAATAAAGTCTAGCAATATCTAGTAAACAACAGATCTGTAAATTTATTATTTTTTTAATTTTTGAACTTAAAAAATATTTTTTCAAATTGTAGAAAAATAAAAAATTCTAAAAATATCCAAAAATAAAAAAATGAAAATTTTTAAAATTTTAAAATTAATTTATTCTTAATTTGTGAAGAATTGCAGTAAAAAAAGTGAACTGTCCTGGTGTACCATTATCTGGTGAATAAAAAAATAAAGAAATATTTTTAAAAAATTTTAAATTTTCAAAATCTAAATTTTTTATTTTTAAATTAAAATATTAAATTTTTTTATTTAAATTAGAAAAATAAAATAAAGTCCAACAATATCTAGTAAACAACAGATCTGTAAATTTATTATTTTTTAATTTTTAAAATAAAAATAATTTTTTTCTAATAGTAGAAAAATAAAAAATTCCAACAATATCCAAAAATTAAAAAATTGAAAACTTTTTAATTTTTTAAATTAATTTATTCTCAATTTGTGAATAAGTGCAGCAAAAAAAAGTCAATTGTACGGGTGTACCATTATCTGGTGAATAAAAAATAAAAAAATATTTTTAAAATAATATAAAATTTTCAAAATCTAAATTTTTTATTTTTAAATTTTTAAATTATAAGATTAAATTTTTTTATTTAAATTAGCAAAATAAAATAAAGTCCAGCAATATCTATTAAACAACGGATCTGTAAATTTATTATTTTTTTAATTTTTTAACTTAAAAAATAATTTTTTTTCTAATAGTAGAAAAATAAAAAATTCCAACAATATCAAAAAAATGAAAATTTTGAAAATTTTTAAATTTTTTAAATTAATTTATTCTTAATTTGTGATCAAGTGCATCAAAACAAAGTCAACTCTCCTGGTGTACCATTATCCGGTGAATAAAAAAATAAAAAAATATTTTTTAGAAAAATTTAAAATTTTAAAAATCTAAATTTTTTATTTTTAAAATTTTAAATTATAAGATTAAATTTTTTTTAAATTAGAAAAATAAAATAAAGTCCAGTAATATCTAGTAAACAACAGATCTGTAAATTTATTATTTTTTCAATTTTTAAACTTAAAATATAACTTTTTTTCTAATAGTAGAAAAAAATTTCAATAATATCCAAAAAATAAAAATTGAAAATTTTTTAATTTTTTAAATTAATTTATTCTTAATTTGTGAACAAGTGCAGCAAACAAAAAGTTAACTGTCCTGGTGTACAATTATCCGGTGAATAAAAAATATTTTTAGGAAAATTTAAAATTTTAGAAATCTAAATTTTTTATTTTTAAATTTTTAAATTATAAGATTAAATTTTTTTATTTAAATTAGAAATATAAAATAAAGTCTAGCAATATCTAGTAAACAACAGATCTGTAAATTTATTATTTTTTTAATTTTTGAACTTAAAAAATATTTTTTCAAATTGTAGAAAAATAAAAAATTCTAAAAATATCCAAAAATAAAAAAATGAAAATTTTTAAAATTTTAAAATTAATTTATTCTTAATTTGTGAAAAAGTGCAGTAAAAAAAGTGAACTGTCCTGGTGTACCATTATCTGGTGAATAAAAAAATAAAGAAATATTTTTAAAAAATTTTAAATTTTCAAAATCTAAATTTTTTATTTTTAAATTAAAATATTAAATTTTTTTTATTTAAATTAGAAAAATAAAATAAAGTCCAGCAATATCTAGTAAACAACAGATCTGTAAATTTATTATTTTTTAATTTTTAAAATAAAAATAATTTTTTTCTAATAGTAGAAAAATAAAAAATTCCAACAATATCCAAAAATTAAAAAATTGAAAACTTTTTAATTTTTTAAATTAATTTATTCTCAATTTGTGAATAAGTGCAGCAAAAAAAAGTCAATTGTACGGGTGTACCATTATCTGGTGAATAAAAAATAAAAAAATATTTTTAAAATAATATAAAATTTTCAAAATCTAAATTTTTTATTTTTAAATTTTTAAATTATAAGATTAAATTTTTTTATTTAAATTAGCAAAATAAAATAAAGTCCAGCAATATCTATTAAACAACAGATCTGTAAATTTATTATTTTTTTAATTTTTAAACTTAAAATATAATTTTTTTCTAATAGTATAAAAATAAAAAATTCCAACAATATCAAAAAAATAAAAAATTGAAAATTTTAAAATTTTTTAAATTAATTTATTCTTAATTTTTGAACAAGTGCAGCAAAACAAAGTCAACTGTCCTGGTGTACCATTATCCGGTGAAAAAAAAATAAAAAAATATTTTTTAGAAAAATTTAAAATTTTAAAAATCTAAATTTTTTATTTTTAAAATTTTAAATTATAAGATTAAATTTTTTTAAATTAGAAAAATGAAATAAAGTCCAGCAATATCTAGTAAACAATAGATCTGTAAATTTATTATTTTTTCAATTTTTAAACTTAAAATATAACTTTTTTTCTTATAGTAGAAAAAAATTCCAACAATATCCAAAAATTAAAATTGAAAATTTTTTAATTTTTTAAATTAATTTATTCTTAATTTGTGAACAAGTGCAGCAAACAAAAAGTTAACTGTCCTGGTGTACAATTATCCGGTGAATAAAAAAAATAGTTTTAGGAAAATTTAAAATTTTAGAAATCTAAATTTTTTATTTTTAAATTTTTAAATTATAAGATTAAATTTTTTTATTTAAATTAGAAAAATAAAATAAAGTCTAGCAATATCTAGTAAACAACAGATCTGTAAATTTATTATTTTTTAATTTTTAAACATAAAAATAATTTTTTTTCTAATAGTAGAAAAATAAAAAATTCCAACAATATCCAAAAATTAAAAAATTGAAAACTTTTTAATTTTTTAAATTAATTTATTCTCAATTTGTGAACAAGTGCAGCAAAAAAAAGTCAATTGTACGGGTGTACCATTATCTGGTGAATAAAAAAAATATTTTTAAAATAATATAAAATTTTCAAAATCTAAATTTTTTATTTTTAAATTTTTAAATTAAAAGATTAAATTTTTTTATTTAAATTAGCAAAATAAAATAAAGTCCAGCAATATCTGTTAAACAATAGATCTGTAAATTTATTATTTTTTTAATTTTTAAACTTAAAATATAATTTTTTCTAATAGTATAAAAATAAAAAATTCCAACAATATAAAAAAATTGAAAATTTTAAATTTTTTTAAATTAATTTATTTTTAATTTGTGAACAAGTGCAGCAAAACAAAGTCAACTGTCCTGGTGTACCATTATCCGGTGATTAAAAAAATAAAAAAATATTTTTGAGAAAAATTTAAAATTTTAAAAATCTAAATTTTTTATTTTTAAAATTTTAAATTATAAGATTAAATGTTTTTAAATTAGAAAAATGAAATAAAGTCCAGCAATATCTAGTACACAAAAGATCTGTAAATTTATTATTTTTTCAAGTTTTAAACTTAAAATATAGCTTTTTTTCTAATAGTAGAAAAAAATTCCAACAATATCCAAAAAATAAAAATTGAAATTTTTTTTAATTTTTTAAATTAATTTATTCTTAATTTGTGAACAAGTGCAGCAAACAAAAAGTCAACTGTCCTGGTGTACAATTATCCGGTGAATAAAAAAATAAAAAATATTTTTAGGAAAATTTAAAATTTTAGAAATCTAAATTTTTTATTTTTAAATTTTTAAATTATAAGATTAAAATTTTTTATTTAAATAAGAAAAATAAAATAAAGTCTAGCAATATCTAGTAAACAAACATATCGATAAATTTATTATTTTTTTAATTTTTAAACTTAAAAAATAATTTTTTTCTAATAGTAGAAAAATAAAAAAGTCCAACAATATCAAAAAAATAAAAAAATTGAAAATTTTTAAAATTTTAAAATTAATTTATTCTTAATTTATGAAAAAGTGCAGCAAAAAAAATGA
Organism: Arachis hypogaea; assembly: GCF_003086295.3. Lineage (NCBI taxonomy): Eukaryota > Viridiplantae > Streptophyta > Magnoliopsida > Fabales > Fabaceae > Arachis > Arachis hypogaea. The sequence goes on from NC_092037.1 coordinate 40,252,812, forward strand.
ACTGTCTTGGTGTACCTTTATCCGGTAAATAAAAAAATATTTTTAGAAAAATTAAAAAATTTTAAAAATCTAAATTTTTTATTTTTAAATTTTTAAATTATAAGATTAAATTTTTTTATTTAAATTGGCAAAATAAAATAAAATCCAGCAATATCTATTAAACAACAGATCTGTAAATTTATTATTTTTTTAATTTTTAAACTAAAAAAATAATTTTTTTTCTAATAGTAGAAAAATAAAAAATTCCAAAAATATCCAAAAAATAAAAAATTGAAAATTATTAAATTTTTTAAATTAATTTATTCTTAATTTGTGAAACAAGTGCAGAAAAACAAAGTCAACTGTCTTGGTGTACCATTATCCGATGAATAAAAAAATATAAAAATATTTCTTAGAAAAATTTAAAATTTTAAAAATCTAAATTTTTTATTTTTAAAATTTTAAATTATAAGATTAACTTTTTTTAAATTAGAAAATGAAATAAAGTCCAACAATATCTAGTAAACAACAGATCTGTAAATTTATTATTTTTTCAATTTTTAAACTTAAAAAATAATTTTTTTCTAATAATAGAAAAATAAAAAATTCCAACAATATCCAAAAAATAAAAATTGAAAATGTTTTAATTTTTTAAATTAATTTATTCTTAAGTTGTGAACAAGTTCAGCAAAAAAAATGTCAACTCTCCTAGTGTATAATTATCCGGTGAATAAAAAATAAAAAATATTTTTAGAAAAATTTAAAACTTTAGAAATCTAAATTTTTTATTTTTAAATTTTTAAATTATAAGATTAATTTTTTTATTTAAATTAGAAAAATAAAATAAAGTCTAGCCATATCTAGTAAACATCAGATCTGAAAATTTATTATTTTTTTAATTTTTAAACTTAAAAAATAATTTTTTTCTAATAGTAGAAAAAAAAATTCCAAAAATATCCAAAAAATGAAAAAAATTGAAAATTTTTAAATTTTTAAAATTAATTTAATCTTAATTTGTGAAAAAGTGCTGATGTGCGGAAAACGATCCGACACAAAACTCACCGGCAAGTGTACCGGGTCGCATCAAGTAATAAAACTCACGGGAGTGAGGTCGATCCCACAGGGATTGAAGGATTGAGCAATTTTAGCTTAATGGTTGATTTAGTCAAGCAAATAGAAGTTGAGTTGTGTGATTTGTAATTGACAAAAGCTAAATTGCATGAAATGTAAAGGGAAAGGGTAAATTGCAGTAAATTAAAGAGAACAGAAAATAAAAGTGTTGAATCTTAAAGAACAAGAAATTAAATGGCAGAAACTTAGAACGCAAGAAATGTAAATTGCAGAATCTTAGAGTGCAAGAAATGTAAATGGCTTGAATTGTAAATGGGTCAGGGATGTGGGTTTGCAGAAATTAAACAAAGAAAAGTAAAATTTAACAAACGGAAGATGAGAAGATGGATTCAAATGAACCGGATCTCAAACGGAAATGAAAATGAACTTGGAGAAGCATTCAATCAAAGAAATTAAAATGAAAACCAGCAGATCTCAGGACCCAAGAGACTAGATAACTAAGTCTAGATCTCAATGCCTTCCTAGATCCAAATTCAGATAGCGATTGCAAAATTAAAGAAGAGAGCAATGTAGAAAAGTAAATCCAAAGTTCAATTTCTCAAAATAGTTTGGTAAATCAAACATTGAGGTGAGATTGAAACAGAATTTCTTCAAATCTCAACACCCAAACTCGAAGCAAAGTAAACAACGAAGGGGAAGAAAATCCCAAGGAAGAGAATTCAATTCTCCTCTCCAATTCCCCCGAAAACTCTAAATAAAACTCAAAACAACAATGAAAAATCCAAAAATGAGCTCTAATCTGTAAGCTAGAAAAATTTTAAAAGTAAAAGCCCCCCTAAAACTTAAAATCTAAACTATTTATACACTTTCTTCTAATGGTCTTCAAGCCTTGAATTGGGCCTTTACTCTTGATGGAATTGGGTTGACAATAGCCTCTGTTGAATGCTTTTAACCTTGGGAAGAACCTATGCCTTGAACCGGGCCATGAACCATTCAAGTTTGAGTCAAAGTTTGAGGTAAACTTTGACTCAAACTTCATTATGCAGATTGCCCCTTGTGCTGTCATTGGCGTTTGAGTCCAAGTTTGAGGTCCAACTTGAACTCAAACTTGGCTCTTCCTAGTTCCTCTTTGGCCCAGCGTTTGACCTCAAGTTTGAGGCAAACGCTGGCGCAAACTTGGTGAGCTCCGGGGTTGATGTTTTTTTGAGCCAACGTTTGACCTCAAGTTTGAGGCAAACGTTGGCGCAAGCTTTTGGCTTCCCTAGTTGGAAATTCTTCAAGCCAACGTTTGACCTCAAGTTTGAGGCAAACGTTGGCGCAAACTTTGCTTGCATCCAGGGTGAAATTATGCTTTTCCTCACGTTTGAGCTTAAGTTTGAGGCAAACTTTAGCTCAAACGTGAGTCCTTCTTTTTGCCCTTGCCATCTCCTTTTCTTCAACCTTCTTCTAAGCCTCTTTCCACCTATCATCAATCAACAATTGCATCAAAGCTATGCTGTAATCATGAAAGTTCTTCTTCTTCTTGAAATTCAAGCAATTATGGCACAAAAACTCATGAAAATGCATCAATTTATCCATGGTTGATTGAATCTAAGGAAACATGAAATTCTACCCAAATGGCTTACTTATGGCTCAAGAGAGTGCATAAAATCTATTGAAAACAAAAGAAAAAGACTAGTGAAACTAGGCTAAGATGACTTGTCATCACAACACCAAACTTAAAGCTTGCTTGTCCCCAAGCAAGTACTAAATTTATTGAGAAGAAAGAATGAATTGGAAGAGGATGTTTATGCTAGCAGAGTATTATTGGTAGCTCATGGGATTTTATGCAGATATGTAACTACTCACTTCTTATTGACATTTAGGCCTAGAAAGTCTCCTCCAAGCATCAAGCAACACACTGCTATGACCTCTCATTATTCCTTTGTCCTTGGTTACTAATTGTTTTTCTATAAGCTTTAGTTCAGTGTCATGTGTAACAAGCTATTTTCTTTATTTATGCTTGACACATTATTCACTATAGACACTTGGCTCACATTCCTTCTTAGAACATTGATGCCCAGCACCTCTTTGGGTTACTAAATGCCTTGTAGTTAGGTTGCTCTTGATAGTGGACTTTCAGTTGATAATCCCGGGTTAGTTAACCCAAGTTACCAAGTGTTGATGCACTCCAAAGAACTTAATAATCCAAGCAGATCCTAGTACAAAGACACCACAGGCATATATTCTAAAGTTCAAGCTATTGGTGTCTAGCTTTATTCTTTCTTCTTTTTATTTTTCTTGCTGCCACTTTTGGCTTTTCTCATTCCTACTTGTTTTTCTTTTCAACCAAGAACTTTTATTTTTGAGATTCATAGACAATGAGCTACTTTCTACTTAAAAGGAGAACAGTCTAGTCCTTTTATTCACTAAAAGTGAGCTACCACACAATCATACATATATGCCACCACTTACTATTATTTGACTTCTAACTAGCAATGAACCATCTTACTTCATGTTTCAAACATTTCTTTTATTGAATTAAAAAGATACAGGGGACAGAGCATGCATTTAGTTAAGAAAAAGTAAACACAACAAGCACACACTTAGACTAGCTTACTTGTTGCAAAGAGTGATTCTACTTGCAAAGAGTGATTCTATTTGTAGTTCAAGATATACTCCATTGAAGAGGGTAAGGTCCGGCTGCCAGACTCACCAGCGTTTTTGGCAAACACTCTCTTGTATTTCCAAGTTGCCAACGTGCTACCTCCATTCTTCACCATCCAAAGCTTCCTGGCGTTGTTGCCAAACACGCCAATGCTTTCTTGAGTTGGCAACGTGCTCGATGCTCTTTCCTAGCTCCAAACATTGCTTCCCACGTTGCCATTGAACACGCCTATAGAACCCATGTTGGCAACGTGCTCCTTTCTGAGGCTCCAAATGAAGCCAGATTTTGAAGCTTCAAATGAATGCTAACCCCATACTATGATATATGGTTAGAAAGCTCTTGATGTCTACTTTCCAATGCCACTGGAATCACCTCCTTTAGAGCTTTGTAGCTCAATTTATGCATCCTTGAAGGAGGCAAGGTCAGGCTGCCAGGTTTGCTGGAGTTGTTGCTGAACACGCACCCTTTCTTCCAAGTTGGCAACGTGCTGGCTTATTTGTTGGCCCAGAATCTTGTCCCTGGCGTTATTGATGAACACGCCAGTTCATTCCCAAGTTGGCAACGCTCTCGAGCTCTTGGTTGGCCCAGAATCCTTGCTTGCATGCGTTGCCTTGGAACACGCCCATTAGTTTGGGGAGTTGGCAACGTGCCAACCCGCTCTTCTTGGCTTGCCTTGGATTGTTGGCGTTGCCCTCAAACACGCCATTGTAAATTCAAGTTGGCAACTTGCTTGAGGCTTCAAATTCACCTTCCAGTGCTACTTGGCGTTATTGCCAAACACTCAAGTGATAATGCACGTTGGCAACGCCCAAGTCTCTTCCTCCTTGCCAAGCTTGCTATGTCCCCAATCTTTCTTGCTCAAATTCTTGCTCCATTGCCTTCTTGCTTCATTACCTATCATTAACCAAAGAATCTTCCTCAAAGTTTTGCCATCTTATGCAATGAATTTCAAGAGCATCATTCATAGCAACTTGTTTATAAACTTCTTGAATCATTTGCATGGATTATGCTAAATTTCACTTAGTTCTTGGTTCATGAATTCATGGAGAAAAACTCACAAAATTGCTTGTTTATTCTAGTAATAATAAATGAAATTAAGCTAAAACCAACTAAATTAACTAGTTAAAATAACAAATATGCAAATGCATTAGGTGTGAAACACCAAACTTAGCTCCTAGCATTCAGCTAAATTATTTAACCTTTTTATTAGACTAGCTAGGAAAGAAAACTACCTCAGGTTGGGTTGCCTCCCAAAAAGCGCTTCTTTATTGTCATTAGCTTGACATTGTTCCTTCTTGCTTAGCTTAGGTTCTGAACCTCTTTGTTCTTGTCCTATTGTCCTCCTAAGTATGGCTTTGCTCTGTGACCATTCACTATGAAATGGTTCTTTGTTTCTTCATCTAGCAGTTCAAGACTTCCATATGGGAAAACCTTTGTTACCAGATATGGACCAGTCCATTTAGACTTAAGCTTTCTAGGGAAGAATTTTAGCCGTGAGCTATAGAGAAGCACTTGCTATCCCGGTTTGAATTCTTTCCTCACGATCTTCTTGTCATGCCACCTCTTGGTTCTCTATTTTAGCATTTTCATAAGCTTCCAGCCTGAATTCGTCCAACTCATTTAGTTGTAACAGCCTTTTTTCTCCTGCAGCTTGGGAATCAAGGTTGAGAAGTTTAGTGGCCCAAAAGGCTCTATGTTCGAGCTCTACAGGGAGATGACAAGATTTGTCATACAATAGCTGGAAGGGGGATTTTCCAATAGGTGTTTTGAATGCTGTCCTGTATGCCCAAAGTGTATCTTCCAGTTTTTTAGCCCAATCTTTTCTAGTAGCTCCCACTGTCTTCTCCAAAATTCTCTTCAACTCCTTATTGGTAAGTTCTGCCTAACCATTGGTCTGTGGATGGTAAGATGTAGCCACTTTATGTATCACTCCATACTTATGAAGTAGCTTCTCCATCTGTTTGTTGCAGAAGTGACCACTGCCATCACTCACCAATCCTTTAGGTACTCCATACCTGGTGAATATGTGTTTCTTTAAGAACTGTAGAACAACTGGTGCATCACACGTGGTTGTGGCTATGGCTTCTACCCATTTTGAAACGTATTCTACTGCTACCAAGATGTACTTGAAAGAGTAAAAGGGGGGGAAATGGGCCCATGAAATCAATACCCCAGAGGTCAAACAACTCCACTTCCAGGATATAGTTTTGAGGCATCTCATTCCTCCTTGTCAAACCTCTAGCCTTTTGGCATTCACTGCATTGATGAGTAAACTCTCTGGCATCCTTAAAGATGGTTGGCCAATAAAATCCACTTTGAAGTACCTTGGCTGCTGTTCTTTCGGGCCCAAAATGCCCTCCATAAGCTGAACCGTGACAGTGCCACAGAATGTTGCTCATTTCACCTTCAGGGACACATTTCCTTATCACTCCATCTGAACACCGTCTAAATAAGAATGGTTCATCCCATAGAAATTTCTTTGCTTCATTAAGCAGCTTCTTGATTTGTTGCTTGGTGAATTCCTTGGGAATCTTTCTTCCTACTTTGTAATTTGCTATGTCAGCAAACCAAGGTGCTTGTTGAATTTGGAACAGGTGCTCATCAGGAAAATTCTCATTGACTTGTTGTGGTCTATCTTGATAGGCTTCTTGTGGTACTCTTGATAGATGATCTGCCACTTGATTTTCACTTCCCTTCCTATCTCTTACTTCAATATCAAACTCTTGTAGCAGCAGCACCCACCTAATAAGCATTGGCTTTGAATTCTGTTTAGACATTAAATACTTGAGAGCGGCATGGTCAGTATACACTATAACGTTTGAGCCAATCAAGTATTGCCTAAACTTATCAAATGCATAAACAATTGCCAAAAGTTCTTTCTCAGTGGTGGTATAATTTTTTTGTGCTTCATTTAACACTTTGCTGGCACAATATATGACATAGTGCAACTTATCTTTCTTTTGTCCCAGCACAACACCAATAGCAAGATCACTTGCATCACATATAAGTTCAAAAAGTAAGTTCCAATCAAGAGGTATGATGATTGGCGCTGTGATGAGTTTTGTCTTTAAGGTTTCAAAGGCATGCTTACAGTTGCCATCAAAGATGAAAGGGTTGTCAATTACTAGCAAATTGCTCAATTGCTTTGCTATTTTTGAGAAATCTTTGATGAACCTTCTGTAGAAACCAGCATGCCCAAGAAAACTCCTTACTGCTTTCACATTAACAGGTATAGGAAGTTTTTCAATAATTTCTATTTTAGCTTTATCAACTTCTATACCTTTGCATGACACTTTATGCCCAAGAACTATCCCTTCAGGAACCATGAAATGGCATTTTTCCCAGTTCAAGACCAAGTTAGTTTCTTGGCATCTTTTCAAAACAAGAGTTAAATGATGCAAACAAGTATTAAATGAATTGCCAAAGACAGAAAAATCATCCATGAAGACTTCTAAAAATTTTTCAACCATATCAGAGAAAATGGAAAGCATATACCTCTGAAACGTGGTTGGGGCGTTGTATAGCCCAAAGGGCATCCTTATGTATACAAAAACTCCAAATGGACATGTGAAGGCAGTCTTCTCTTGGTCTTTGGGGTCCACCACGATTTGATTGTACCCGGAATACCCATCCAAGAAGCAATAATAGGCATGGCCGGCCAATCTTTCCAGCATCTGATCAATGAATGGAAGGGGAAAATGATCTTTCCTTGTGGCATCATTCAATCTTCTATAGTTGGTGCACGAAATTGCAATCACACTTTTGCAACTCCGCACAACTAACCAGCAAGTGCACTGGGTCGTCCAAGTAATACCTTACGGGAGTAAGGGTCGATCCCACGGAGATTGTCGGCTTGAAGCAAGCTATGGTTATCTTGTAAATCTTAGTCAGGATATCAGAAATTATCAGGATTAATTGTGAAAAGTAAAAGAACATGAAATAAGTACTTGTTTTGCAGTAATGGAGAATAGGTTGAGGTTTTGGAGATGCTCCATCTTTTGAATCTCTGCTTTCCTACTGTCTTCTTCTTCAAGCACGCAAGGCTCCTTCCATGGCAAGCTGTATGCAAGGGTTTCACCGTTGTTAGTGGCTACCTCCCATCCTCTCAGTGGAAATGTTCAACGCACCTTGTCACGGCACGGCTATCCATCTGTCGGTTCTCAATCAGGCCGGAATAGAATCCAGTGATTCTTTTGCGTCTGTCACTAACGCCCCGCCTTCAGGAGTTTGAAGCTCGTCACAGTCATTCAATCATTGAATCCTACTCAGAATACCACAGACAAGGTTTAGACCTTCCGGATTCTCTTGAATGCCGCCATCAGTTCTAGCTTATACCACGAAGATTCCGGTTAAAGAATCCAAGAGATATCTACTTAATCTAAGGTAGAACGGAGGTGGTTGTCAGGCACACGTTCATAGTTGAGAATGATGATGATTGTCACGCATCATCACATTCATCCGAATTAAGAACAAGTGATATCTTAGAATGGAAGCAAGCATGATTGAATGTAAAAACAGTAGTAATTGCATTAATCCATCAAGACACAGCAGAGCTCCTCACCCCCAACCATGGGGTTTAGAGACTCATGCCGTGGAAAGTACACAAAGAAACGTGTAAAGTGTCATGAGGTCAGAATCCAACAGCATCTGCAGTCCTTTTCAGTCTCTGAATCAGATTTTTGCTCAGGACCCTCAATTTCAGCCAGAAAATACCTGAAATCACAGAAAAACACACAAACTCATAGTAAAGTCCAGAAAAGTGAATTTTAACTAAAAACTAACTAGATTATACTAAAAACATACTAAAAATAATGCCAAAAAGCGTATAAATTATCCGCTCATCACAACACCAAACTTAAATTGTTGCTTGTCCCCAAGCAACTGAAAATCAAAATAGGATAAAAAGAAGAGAATATACTAAAGACTCCAAAATATCAAGGAAACTTAGCTCCAATTAGATGAGCGGGACTAGTAGCTTTTTGCCTCCGAATAGTTTTGGCATCTCACTCTATCCTTTGAAGTTCAGAATGATTGGCATCTATAAGAACTCAGAACTCAGATAGTGTTATTGATTCTCCTAGTTAAGTATAATGATTCTTGAACATAGCTATGTCATGAGTCTTGGCTGTGGCCCAAAGCACTCTGTCTTCCAGTATTACCACCGGATACATACATGCCACAGACACATAATTGGGTGAACCTTTTCAGATTGTGACTCAGCTTTGCTAGAGTCCCCAATTAGAGGTGCCCAGGGTTCTTAAGCACACTCTTTTTGCCTTGGATCACAACTTTATTTCTTTCTTTTTCTTTTTCTTTCTCTCTTTTTTTTTCGAATTTTTTTCTTTTTTTTTTTGTATTCACTGCTTTTTCTTGCTTCAAGAATCAATCTGATGATTTTTTTAGATCCTCAATAACAGTTCTCTTTTTCCCTCATTCTTTCAAGAGCCAACAATTTTAACATTCTCAAAACAACAAATTCAAAAGACATATGCACTGTTCAAGCATTCATTCAGAAAACAAAAAGTATTGTCACCACATCAAACTAATTCAACTAGTTTCAAGGATAAATTTCGAAATCCTGTACTTCTTGTTCTTTTGTGATTAAAGCATTTTTCATTTAAGAGAGGTGATGGATTCATAGGACATTTATAGCTTTAAGGCATGAATTTTAAATTTTATTAATTATGAATTAAGAACAAGACTCAAAATTAGATATAAGATAAGACAAAAAATAAAAATAGAAAACAAAAAATTTAGATAGGCTCCTAATGATAGAGGTTTTCACAGAGTTAGGACTCAACAACCTTGATTTTGAGAAGTGGATGCTCCCTCAATTTGGGGGGAGAATTTTTGGCATTTCAACTCTTGAAGTTCACGCCCCTACTTCTCTTGTTCCTTCAGCAATTTGCAGAGCATGCAGTTCTGATTCTGCTGTTCTTCCTTAAGTTGCTCCATAGTCTCTTGCAACTTGGTGATAGATGCCTCTAGGCTGGCCCAGTAGTCAATTTTTGGGAATTCAGGGAGGAATTCCTGCGCCCTCCTCTTGATAGAGTTGTCTTGCATTTGTCTTTCCATTGACTTCTTGGTGATTGGATGTTCAATGGGTATGAACTCATCTACTCCCATCTTTACCCCAGCCTCTTTACAGAGCAAGGAGATCAAGCTTGGGTAAGCCAGTTTGGCCTCAGAACGGTTGCTAGTGGGCAATATGGAACGCCCAATAAAGTCTAGCCAACCTCTTGCAATTGGTTTGAGGTCTCCCCTCTTCAGTTGGTTTGGGACACCCTTAGAATTGGTTATCCACTTAGTTCCAGGGAGGCATATGTCCTCTAGAACTTGATCCAACCCTTTATCTGCTCTTACCATTCTCCTATTAAAGGATTCAGGATCATCTTGCAGTTGAGGCAATTTGAAGATCTCTCTTATTTTGTCCAGATGGAAGTACATAACTTTCCCTCTGACCATGGTTCTGTAGGTATGGTAAGCAGTTCCAGTCATTCTCTGCTTATTTGTTAGCCACAGATTTGAGTAGAATTCCTGAACCATATTCATTCCAACCTTTATTTCAGGATTGGTTAGAACTTCCCATCATCTGTTTCGAATTTTCTCTTGGATCCCCGGATATTCATCTTCTTTCAGATCAAATTTAACTTCCGGGATCACTGACCTCAGACCCATTATTTTGTGATAATGGTCTTCATGTTCTTTGGTTAAGAACTTCTCTTGATTCCAAAGATTCTTTGGATTATTCTCTTTCTTTCCTCTTAAATTGGTTTGTTTTCCCTTAGGGGCCATGATCTTGATGAATCTTTAGTGATCACGGAAAAGCACACCAAACTTAGAGGTTTGCTTGTCCTCAAGCAAGAGAAAGGAAGAGAAGAGAAGGAGAAGAAGAGCAAATTCGAATGGTGTGGGGGAATGGTGAGGCCGAACGTGTTTTTATAAGAGGGGGGAAGAGATTTCGAAAAATTGAAAGGAGATTTGAGAAGATATGGAGAGAGTTGGAGAGAAGGGTGAGTTTTTGAATAAGATTTGGGATTGATTTGAGAGGGATTTGAAGAATGACTTTTGATTTTTGAAGATTTTAAAGTGAATGATGAAAGGTTGGGATGTATTTATGTAGAAAAGTATGGGTAAGAAAAGGAAAATTTAAAAGAATTTGGTTGAAAATCAAAATCGTGGTCCCTGATGAGTATATTTCGGAGGAAAAATGAATCTCTCCCAAAACACACAAATCTAACCGGCAAGTGCACCGGGTCGCATCAAGTAATAAAAACTCACGGGAGTGAGGTCAATCCCACAGGGATTGAAGGATTGAGCAATTTTAGTTTAGTGGTTGATTTAGTCAAGCGAATCAAGATTTGGTTGGTTGATTGGTGAATTGCAGAATTTAAATTGCGTTGAAGTAAAGAGAACAAGAAATAAATTGCTGAATCTTAAAGAACAAGAAATTAAATGGCAGAAACTTAAAGAGCAAGAAATGTAAATTGCAAGAATCTTAAATGACTTGAAATGTAAATGACTTGAAATGTAAAGGGGATTGGGACTTGGGTTTGCAGGAATTAAACAAAGAGAAACCAACTTGCATCAAACAGGAGAGTAAATGGGAATTGGGATTTAATTGAATTCAAACAGAAAAGTAAAATGAACAATTAAAACAAGAACAGAAAATTGAAATGGTAAAATGAGATCTCAGGACCCAGAGACTAGAAAACCAAGTCTAGATCTCAATGCCTTCCTAGATCCAACAAGAACAATAGCAAGAGAATTGTAAATTGCAAAGAAAATAGAAGAAGAACAATTAACAGGAAGCTAAATTCAATTAAGCAGTAAAGAAAAAGAGAGATCTAAGGATGAGATTGAAACAGAATTCCTTCAATTCTCCAACCCAAGATCCAAGACAATTGTAATTGAATTTGAAAGTAATAAAACTAAGAGGAAGAGAATGGAATTCTCCTTCCCCCAAACTAAGAAACTAAATATCACCCAGTAACTAAAACTCTTTGAAAATTTCAAAGGAAAACTCAAAAAGGGAACTCAAAAAGGGAACTCCAAAAAGGAACTCCCCGACTAACTTGAATTCTAGCCTATTTATACACTTTCTTCAATTGATCTTCAAGCCTTGAGTTGGGCCTTTGCTCTTGGTGGAATTGGGTTGAAAGAGGCCTTGGTTAATTGCTCTTGAAACTTGGAGAGAAACCCAAGTGAACCATGTGAACCGAATTTGAGTTTTTGTAAAGTTGGATTCAAAGTTTGAGTCAAAGTTTGGGGGCTAACTTCAACTCCAATTTTATGTTTCCTGGTTCAAATTCACTTGTTTCATTGTCTCCTCTTTGCTTCTAGCCGTTCCTTCTTGCTTCAACCTTTTTCCAAGCTTTCTTCACCTATCATAAATCAACCAAACACATCAAAGCTATGCTCAAAATCATGAGATGTTCAATCTATCATAATATGCACCAATTATGGCATCAAACCTCATGAAATTGCATTAATTCACATATGGTTGATTAAATTAAAGGAATCATGAAAATCTACCCAATTGGCTTGCTTATGGCTCAAGAAAGTGCATCATTTAAATGAAAACAAAAGAAAACGACTAGTAAAACTAGGCTAAGATGACTTGTCATCACAACACCAAACTTAAAGCTTGCTTGTCCCCAAGCAAGAAATGAATTATGCTCAAAGGTTCTTTCAATTAAGATGGATTGAGGAACACTTGTAACGTACAGTGAGTGAAGTGATCAAGTAACAGTGGGGTGAACTCTAAATTATATGCTCATGCAAGGGCTTCAGTGCTCACTAGTCCTTACATATTGGGAGTCGTAGGTCTTAGGATTTTCATCCAAATGGTATCATGGAGATCTCTTTATATGTAATCACCTTGAAGCAGCTTATAGTTTCTGTGCTTTGACCTCGACTCTAAGTGTCATGTCTCAAGGCGGCTTTTTAGATAAGTTTTCAATCAATACTCCTAAACCAGTTGGTTTTAAGGTATTAGGTGTTAAAGCACCCCTAAGGATTTACTTGCTCAAGCCTCTTTCCTTGACACACTTCAACCACAAGCATTTACTAGGATAGCAACTCTTTGAGTTTTTGTTTCTTTCTTTCTTTTTCTGCCTAGTAATTGATGCTCAGAGCCTTGGGCTAAGTTCTTTTTGTTTTTGTACTTTCTTTTCTTTTCTTTTGTTTTGGTTGCTGTTTCTTGGATCAATAGATTTTTGAGAATCTCTACAATACTTCTTTGAACTTCATGTCCTGCCTATGAGCTCCCATGCAAGTTTTCACAAGCATGCAACCTCACTACATGATCAAGCAACTAGAACCACCACTTCTCCTAATCTTTTGCTTACCTCAAAATTGTTTAATTCCTCAATCTTTCTTTTCAAAGAACTTTCATGTGATGCATTCTTGAAAATTGAGTGCAAACAAGTTTTGAAGATAAGAATGTTGTGAATAATCAAGCATCTTGCTTATTATAAAGGAAGACTATGCTATGCAGGCAGGCAGGAATATAAAAAGAAAAATTATATGATGCAGACAAACAGGGCAAATAAGGATACAATCCAACTTTCAATCATAGCAACATTTGATGTAAAATAATCACTTAACAATACAACCTGTTGGAGTTCAATTGCTTTCCTTCTCATCATCATCATTGCTAGCCTTTATGTTCATTGTTTGCTTCTTTGATTGATGATGCTTAATCCTTCCAAAGGCTTGTATGACATTCTGCAATGATATTAAAAGTTGCTTGTTCCCCAAGCACTTAGAAACAGTGGTTAGTCTGCATGATTTATTTGTGGGCTTTTTGAACTTACTTTGGTGTGGGAACACCAAACTTAGTACCTTGCCAATGCATCAAATTGACCATGTGTGAAACTCTTTCTTCTTTTTCTAAGGTAATAGACTAAAAACTAGAAAACAGCAAGATAATTAACTAGTTCGTCTAAATGCATGAAGCTAGCCTTATGGCAGAAAGTGAGAATGTGTTTTATGATGGGATTTTGGTGGAACACCAAACTTAGAATCCTTCATTCTCCCTTAGATTGTTTTGGTGTGCAACACCAAACTTAGCTTCTTGCAATCTAGACAAAACTAATTAACAGTTTTATTGAATTGGATATGAAAAGATAGTTACCTCTGGTTGGGTTGCCTCCCAACAAGCGCTCTTTTATTGTCACTAGCTTGACATTCTGCTCTTTGATTATGGAGGCTGAAAATCATAATGCCTCAGTTTTTCTCCTCTTGCTGTAGGATTCCTTTCCTCCATGATCTGCACAATCACAAACAATCCAAATGAAAATTGGTTATTCTCATGCCAGAATGTAGTCAGAGGATTAGTTGACACAATGTGTCAAACAGTTAATAGGCTTTGAGAGAAAATCAGAAGAAAATTGCTTTTGTTGTACAGAACAACAAGAAACAGACACAGAACCAGAAAAGCAACGTACTCTACTGAGAGAGCAGAGTTAGTGTTAGTTTAGGCAAAAATTCAAACAGTTAGTGGGTTAGTCAAAATTAGAGAAAAAGTGCTTGATCTAAACTACCACCTCACTTACTCATTGTCAATCTAATCAATCCCCGGCAACGGCGCCAAAAACTTGATGAGTATATTTCGGAGGAAAAATGAATCTCTCCCAAAACACACAAATCTAACCGGCAAGTGCACCGGGTCGCATCAAGTAATAAAAACTCACGGGAGTGAGGTCGATCCTACAGGGATTGAAGGATTGAGCAATTTTAGTTTAGTGGTTGATTTAGTCAAGCGAATCAAGATTTGGTTGGTTGATTGGTGAATTGCAGAATTTAAATTGCGTTGAAGTAAAGAGAACAAGAAATAAATTGCTGAATCTTAAAGAACAAGAAATTAAATGGCAGAAACTTAAAGAGCAAGAAATGTAAATTGCAAGAATCTTAAATGACAAGAAATGTAAATGACTTAAAATGTAAAGGGGATTGGGACTTGGGTTTGCAGGAATTAAACAAAGAGAAACCAACTTGCATCAAACAGGAGAGTAAATGGGAATTGGGATTTAATTGAATTCAAACAGAAAAGTAAAATGAACAATTAAAACAAGAACAGAAAATTGAAATGGTAAAATGAGATCTCAGGACCCAGAGACTAGAAAACCAAGTCTAGATCTCAATGCCTTCCTAGATCCAACAAGAACAATAGCAAGAGAATTGTAAATTGCAAAGAAAATAGAAGAAGAACAATTAACAGGAAGCTAAATTCAATTAAGCAGTAAAGAAAAAGAGAGATCCAAGGATGAGATTGAAACAGAATTCCTTCAATTCTCCAACCCAAGATCCAAGACAATTGTAATTGAATTTGAAAGTAATAAAACTAAGAGGAAGAGAATGGAATTCTCCTTCCCCCAAACTAAGAAACTAAATATCACCCAGTAACTAAAACCCTTTGAAAATTTCAAAGGAAAACTCAAAAAGGGAACTCAAAAAGGGAACTCAAAAAGGGAACTCCAAAAAGGAACTCCCCGACTAACTTGAATTCTAGCCTATTTATACACTTTCTTCAATTGATCTTCAAGCCTTGAGTTGGGCCTTTGCTCTTGGTGGAATTGGGTTGAAAGAGGCCTTAGTTAATTGCTCTTGAAACTTGGAGAGAAACCCAAGTGAACCATGTGAACCGGATTTGAGTTTTTGTAAAGTTGGATTCAAAGTTTGAGTCAAAGTTTGGGGGCTAACTTCAACTCCAATTTTATGTTTCCTGGTTCAAATTCACTTGTTTCATTGTCTCCTCTTTGCTTCTAGCCGTTCCTTCTTGCTTCAACCTTTTTCCAAGCTTTCTTCACCTATCATAAATCAACCAAACACATCAAAGCTATGCTCAAAATCATGAGATGTTCAATCTATCATAATATGCACCAATTATGGCATCAAACCTCATGAAATTGCATTAATTCACATATGGTTGATTAAATTAAAGGAATCATGAAAATCTACCCAATTGGCTTGCTTATGGCTCAAGAAAGTGCATCATTTAAATGAAAACAAAAGAAAACGACTAGTAAAACTAGGCTAAGATGACTTGTCATCAGTCCCCCCACCTTTCTGGCGTTAAACGCCCAGAACGGCACCCATTCTGGCGTTTAACGCCCATTTGTTGCCCCTTTTGGGCGTTTAACGCCCAGCCAGGTACCCTGGCTGGCGTTAAACGCCAGAATTCCTTTGTCACTGGGCGTTTTGCCAAACGCCCAGGATGCTGCACACCTGGCGTTAAACGCCCAGAATGGTGCCCATTCTGGCGTTTAACGCCCAAAATGGCACCTTTACTGGCGTTAAACGCCCAGAATGGTGCCCATTCTGGCGTTTAACGCCCAAAATGCCCCTTACTGGCGTTTTTTTCGCCAGTAAGCTCTTTTTCTCTGCTTTTTGTGCTGAATCCTTCTGTAACTCTGGGAATTCCTTCATTTTTGATACTTGCCTTTGTAAAAACAAAACATAGAGCCTCCTAATGACTGGGTTGCCTCCCAGCAAGCGCTTCTTTACTGTCTTTAGCTGGACCTTTACTGAGAATCACTCAAGTCTCAGTTTTGAGCATTCCTGCTCAAAATTGCCTTCAAGATAATGCTTGATTCTCTGTCCATTAACAATGAACGTTTTGTCAGAATCAATATCCTGAAGCTCAACATATCCATATGGTGATACTCCTGTAATCACATACGGACCCCTCCACCGGGATTTGAGTTTTCCTGGAAACAATCTGAGCCTAGAGTTGAAGAGTAGAACTTTTTGTCCTGGCTCAAAGACTCTGGTTGACAACTTCTTGTCATGCCACTTCTTTGCCTTTTCCTTATAATTTTTTGCATTTTCAAAGGCATTGAGTCTGAACTCCTCTAGCTCATTTAGCTGGAGCAATCTTTTTTCACCAGCTAACTGAGCATCCATGTTTAGGAATCTGGTTGCCCAGTAGGCTTTATGTTCCAGTTCCACGGGCAGATGACAGGCCTTCCCATACACTAGTTGGTATGGAGAGGTTCCTATAGGAGTCTTGTATGCTGTTCTGTATGCCCACAGGGCATCATCCAAGTTCTTTGCCCAATCCTTTCTTCGGGCCATCACAGTCCGTTCTAGGATTCTTTTTAGCTCTCTGTTAGAGACTTCTGCTTGCCCATTTGTCTGTGGATGATACGGAGTTGCCACTTTGTGGCTAATTCCATATCTGACCATAGCAGAGTATAGCTGTCTATTGCAGAAATGAGTGCCCCCGTCACTGATTAGTACTTTGGGAACACCAAACCTGCTGAAGATGTGTTTCTGGAGGAATTTAAGCACGGTCTTGGTATCATTAGTGGGTGTAGCAATTGCTTCTACCCACTTAGATACATAGTCCACTGCCACCAGAATGTAGGTGTTTGAGTATGATGGTGGGAATGGACCCATGAAGTCAATTCCCCATACATCAAACAATTCTATCTCTAATATCCCTTGTTGAGGCATGGCATATCCGTGAGGTAAGTTACCAGCTCTTTGGCAACTGTCACAGTTACGCACAAACTCTCGGGCATCTTTATAGAGAGTAGGCCAGTAGAAGCCACATTGGAGGACTTTAGTGGCTGTTCGCTCACTTCCAAAATGTCCTCCATACTGTGATCCATGGCAATGCCATAGGATCCTTTGTGCTTCTTCTCTAGGTACACATCTGCGGATCATTCCGTCTACACATCTCTTAAAGAGATATGGCTCATCCCATAGGTAGTACTTAGCATCTGAAATTAATTTCTTTCTTTGCACTCTGCTGTACTCCTGGGGTATGAACCTCACAGCTTTATAGTTTGCAATATCTGCAAATATAGAATAAGTTTGTTTTAAAAATTTAAACTTTTTAAATTTTTGTTGGTTGGATATTTTTGAAAATCTTTATTTTGCAACTTTTTGGTAAAAAGATTTTTTTTAGTTTCAAAATTTAAAAATAAAAAGTTTTCATCTTTTTTTCTTGCCTTCTTAATATTTCTGGACTTTATTTTATTTTTGTATTTTAAATAAAAAATTTAATTTTTAAATTTAAAATTCAAAAAAATAAAAATTTTGTCTTTTGAAATCCTAAATTTTTTTAAAGAATATTTTTTATTTTTTTATTCACCGGATAGTTCTATTTTTTCACAAATATAGAATAAGTTTGTTTTAAAAATTTAAACTTTTTAAATTTTTGTTGGTTGGATATTTTTGAAAATCTTTATTTTTCAACTTTTTGGTAAAAAGATTTTTTTTTAGTTTCAAAATTTAAAAATAAAAAGTTTTCATCTTTTTTTCTTGCCTTCTTAATATTTCTGGACTTTATTTTATTTTTGTATTTTAAATAAAAAATTTAATTTTTAAATTTAAAATTCAAAAAAATAAAAATTTTGTCTTTTGAAATCCTAAATTTTTTTAAAGAATATTTTTTATTTTTTTATTCACCGGATAGTTCTATTTTTTCACAAATATAGAATAAGTTTGTTTTAAAAATTTAAACTTTTTAAATTTTTGTTGGTTGGATATTTTTGAAAATCTTTATTTTCAACTTTTTGGTAAAAAGATTTTTTTTTAGTTTCAAAATTTAAAAATAAAAAGTTTTCATCTTTTTTTCTTGCCTTCTTAATATTTCTGGACTTTATTTTATTTTTGTATTTTAAATAAAAAATTTAATTTTTAAATTTAAAATTCAAAAAAATAAAAATTTTGTCTTTTGAAATCCTAAATTTTTTTAAAGAATATTTTTTATTTTTTTATTCACCGGATAGTTCTATTTTTTCACAAATATAGAATAAGTTTGTTTTAAAAATTTAAACTTTTTAAATTTTTGTTGGTTGGATATTTTTGAAAATCTTTATTTTTCAACTTTTTGGTAAAAAGATTTTTTTTAGTTTCAAAATTTAAAAATAAAAAGTTTTCATCTTTTTTTCTTGCCTTCTTAATATTTCTGGTCTTTATTTTATTTTTGCATTTTAAATAAAAAATTTAATTTTTAAATTTAAAATTCAAAAAATAAAAATTTTGTCTTTTGAAATCCTAAATTTTTTTAAAGAATATTTTTTATTTTTTTATTCACCGGATAGTTCTATTTTTTCACAAATATAGAATAAGTTTGTTTTAAAAATTTAAACTTTTTAAATTTTTGTTGATTGGATATTTTTGAAAATCTTTATTTTTCAACTTTTTGGTAAAAAGATTTTTTTTTAGTTTCAAAATTTAAAAATAAAAAGTTTTCATCTTTTTTTCTTGCCTTCTTAATATTTCTGGACTTTATTTTATTTTTGTATTTTAAATAAAAAATTTAATTTTTAAATTTAAAATTCAAAAAAATAGAAAATTTGTCTTTTGAAATCCTAAATTTTTTTAAAGAATATTTTTTATTTTTTTATTCACCGGATAGTTCTATTTTTTCACAAATATAGAATAAGTTTGTTTTAAAAATTTAAACTTTTTAAATTTTTGTTGGTTGGATATTTTTGAAAATCTTTATTTTCAACTTTTTGGTAAAAAGATTTTTTTTTAGTTTCAAAATTTAAAAATAAAAAGTTTTCATCTTTTTTTCTTGCCTTCTTAATATTTCTGGTCTTTATTTTATTTTTGTATTTTAAATAAAAAATTTAATTTTTAAATTTAAAATTCAAAAAAATAAAAATTTTGTCTTTTGAAATCCTAAATTTTTTTAAAGAATATTTTTTATTTTTTTATTCACCGGATAGTTCTATTTTTTCACAAATATAGAATAAGTTTGTTTTAAAAATTTAAACTTTTTAAATTTTTGTTGGTTGGATATTTTTGAAAATCTTTATTTTTCAACTTTTTGGTAAAAAGATTTTTTTTTAGTTTCAAAATTTAAAAATAAAAAGTTTTCATCTTTTTTTCTTGCCTTCTTAATATTTCTGGACTTTATTTTATTTTTGATTTTAAATAAAAAATTTAATTTTTAAATTTAAAATTCAAAAAAATAAAAATTTTGTCTTTTGAAATCCTAAATTTTTTTAAAGAATATTTTTTATTTTTTTATTCACCGGATAGTTCTATTTTTTCACAAATATAGAATAAGTTTGTTTTAAAAATTTAAACTTTTTAAATTTTTGTTGGTTGGATATTTTTGAAAATCTTTATTTTTCAACTTTTTGGTAAAAAGATTTTTTTTAGTTTCAAAATTTAAAAATAAAAAGTTTTCATCTTTTTTTCTTGCCTTCTTAATATTTCTGGACTTTATTTTATTTTTGTATTTTAAATAAAAAATTTAATTTTTAAATTTAAAATTCAAAAAAATAAAAATTTTGTCTTTTGAAATCCTAAATTTTTTTAAAGAATATTTTTTATTTTTTTATTCACCGGATAGTTCTATTTTTTCACAAATATAGAATAAGTTTGTTTTAAAAATTTAAACTTTTTAAATTTTTGTTGGTTGGATATTTTTGAAAATCTTTATTTTTCAACTTTTTGGTAAAAAGATTTTTTTTTAGTTTCAAAATTTAAAAATAAAAAGTTTTCATCTTTTTTTCTTGCCTTCTTAATATTTCTGGACTTTATTTTATTTTTGTATTTTAAATAAAAAATTTAATTTTTAAATTTAAAATTCAAAAAATAAAAATTTTGTCTTTTGAAATCCTAAATTTTTTTAAAGAATATTTTTTATTTTTTTATTCACCGGATAGTTCTATTTTTTCACAAATATAGAATAAGTTTGTTTTAAAAATTTAAACTTTTTAAATTTTTGTTGGTTGGATATTTTTGAAAATCTTTATTTTTCAACTTTTTGGTAAAAAGATTTTTTTTTAGTTTCAAAATTTAAAAATAAAAAGTTTTCATCTTTTTTTCTTGCCTTCTTAATATTTCTGGACTTTATTTTATTTTTGCATTTTAAATAAAAAATTTAATTTTTAAATTTAAAATTCAAAAAAATAAAAATTTTGTCTTTTGAAATCCTAAATTTTTTTAAAGAATATTTTTTATTTTTTTATTCACCGGATAGTTCTATTTTTTCACAAATATAGAATAAGTTTGTTTTAAAAATTTAAACTTTTTAAATTTTTGTTGATTGGATATTTTTGAAAATCTTTATTTTTCAACTTTTTGGTAAAAAGATTTTTTTTTAGTTTCAAAATTTAAAAATAAAAAGTTTTCATCTTTTTTTCTTGCCTTCTTAATATTTCTGGACTTTATTTTATTTTTGTATTTTAAATAAAAAATTTAATTTTTAAATTTAAAATTCAAAAAAATAAAAATTTTGTCTTTTGAAATCCTAAATTTTTTTAAAGAATATTTTTTATTTTTTTATTCACCGGATAGTTCTATTTTTTCACAAATATAGAATAAGTTTGTTTTAAAAATTTAAACTTTTTAAATTTTTGTTGGTTGGATATTTTTGAAAATCTTTATTTTTCAACTTTTTGGTAAAAAGATTTTTTTTTAGTTTCAAAATTTAAAAATAAAAAGTTTTCATCTTTTTTTCTTGCCTTCTTAATATTTCTGGACTTTATTTTATTTTTGTATTTTAAATAAAAAATTTAATTTTTAAATTTAAAATTCAAAAAAATAAAAATTTTGTCTTTTGAAATCCTAAATTTTTTTAAAGAATATTTTTTATTTTTTTATTCACCGGATAGTTCTATTTTTTCACAAATATAGAATAAGTTTGTTTTAAAAATTTAAACTTTTTAAATTTTTGTTGGTTGGATATTTTTGAAAATCTTTATTTTTCAACTTTTTGGTAAAAAGATTTTTTTTAGTTTCAAAATTTAAAAATAAAAAGTTTTCATCTTTTTTTCTTGCCTTCTTAATATTTCTGGACTTTATTTTATTTTTGTATTTTAAATAAAAAATTTAATTTTTAAATTTAAAATTCAAAAAAATAAAAATTTTGTCTTTTGAAATCCTAAATTTTTTTAAAGAATATTTTTTATTTTTTTATTCACCGGATAGTTCTATTTTTTCACAAATATAGAATAAGTTTGTTTTAAAAATTTAAACTTTTTAAATTTTTGTTGTTGGATATTTTTGAAAATCTTTATTTTTCAACTTTTTGGTAAAAAGATTTTTTTTTAGTTTCAAAATTTAAAAATAAAAAGTTTTCATCTTTTTTTCTTGCCTTCTTAATATTTCTGGACTTTATTTTATTTTTGTATTTTAAATAAAAAATTTAATTTTTAAATTTAAAATTCAAAAAAATAGAAAATTTTGTCTTTTGAAATCCTAAATTTTTTTAAAGAATATTTTTTATTTTTTTATTCACCGGATAGTTCTATTTTTTCACAAATATAGAATAAGTTTGTTTTAAAAATTTAAACTTTTTAAATTTTTGTTGGTTGGATATTTTTGAAAATCTTTATTTTTCAACTTTTTGGTAAAAAGATTTTTTTTTAGTTTCAAAATTTAAAAATAAAAAGTTTTCATCTTTTTTTCTTGCCTTCTTAATATTTCTGGACTTTATTTTATTTTTGCATTTTAAATAAAAAATTTAATTTTTAAATTTAAAATTCAAAAAATAGAAAATTTTGTCTTTTGAAATCCTAAATTTTTTTAAAGAATATTTTTTATTTTTTTATTCACCGGATAGTTCTATTTTTTCACAAATATAGAATAAGTTTGTTTTAAAAATTTAAACTTTTTAAATTTTTGTTGATTGGATATTTTTGAAAATCTTTATTTTTCAACTTTTTGGTAAAAAGATTTTTTTTAGTTTCAAAATTTAAAAATAAAAAGTTTTCATCTTTTTTTCTTGCCTTCTTAATATTTCTGGACTTTATTTTATTTTTGTATTTTAAATAAAAAATTTAATTTTTAAATTTAAAATTCAAAAAAATAAAAATTTTGTCTTTTGAAATCCTAAATTTTTTTAAAGAATATTTTTTATTTTTTTATTCACCGGATAGTTCTATTTTTTCACAAATATAGAATAAGTTTGTTTTAAAAATTTAAACTTTTTAAATTTTTGTTGGTTGGATATTTTTGAAAATCTTTATTTTTCAACTTTTTGGTAAAAGATTTTTTTTTAGTTTCAAAATTTAAAAATAAAAAGTTTTCATCTTTTTTTCTTGCCTTCTTAATATTTCTGGACTTTATTTTATTTTTGTATTTTAAATAAAAAATTTAATTTTTAAATTTAAAATTCAAAAAAATAAAAATTTTGTCTTTTGAAATCCTAAATTTTTTTAAAGAATATTTTTTATTTTTTTATTCACCGGATAGTTCTATTTTTTCACAAATATAGAATAAGTTTGTTTTAAAAATTTAAACTTTTTAAATTTTTGTTGGTTGGATATTTTTGAAAATCTTTATTTTTCAACTTTTTGGTAAAAAGATTTTTTTTTAGTTTCAAAATTTAAAAATAAAAAGTTTTCATCTTTTTTTCTTGCCTTCTTAATATTTCTGGACTTTATTTTATTTTTGCATTTTAAATAAAAAATTTAATTTTTAAATTTAAAATTCAAAAAATAGAAAATTTTGTCTTTTGAAATCCTAAATTTTTTTAAAGAATATTTTTTATTTTTTTATTCACCGGATAGTTCTATTTTTTCACAAATATAGAATAAGTTTGTTTTAAAAATTTAAACTTTTTAAATTTTTGTTGTTGGATATTTTTGAAAATCTTTATTTTTCAACTTTTTGGTAAAAAGATTTTTTTTTAGTTTCAAAATTTAAAAATAAAAAGTTTTCATCTTTTTTTCTTGCCTTCTTAATATTTCTGGACTTTATTTTATTTTTGTATTTTAAATAAAAAATTTAATTTTTAAATTTAAAATTCAAAAAATAAAAATTTTGTCTTTTGAAATCCTAAATTTTTTTAAAGAATATTTTTTATTTTTTTATTCACCGGATAGTTCTATTTTTTCACAAATATAGAATAAGTTTGTTTTAAAAATTTAAACTTTTTAAATTTTTGTTGTTGGATATTTTTGAAAATCTTTATTTTTCAACTTTTTGGTAAAAAGATTTTTTTTTAGTTTCAAAATTTAAAAATAAAAAGTTTTCATCTTTTTTTCTTGCCTTCTTAATATTTCTGGACTTTATTTTATTTTTGTATTTTAAATAAAAAATTTAATTTTTAAATTTAAAATTCAAAAAAATAGAAAATTTGTCTTTTGAAATCCTAAATTTTTTTAAAGAATATTTTTTATTTTTTTATTCACCGGATAGTTCTATTTTTTCACAAATATAGAATAAGTTTGTTTTAAAAATTTAAACTTTTTAAATTTTTGTTGTTGGATATTTTTGAAAATCTTTATTTTTCAACTTTTTGGTAAAAAGATTTTTTTTTAGTTTCAAAATTTAAAAATAAAAAGTTTTCATCTTTTTTTCTTGCCTTCTTAATATTTCTGGTCTTTATTTTATTTTTGTATTTTAAATAAAAAATTTAATTTTTAAATTTAAAATTCAAAAAAATAAAAATTTTGTCTTTTGAAATCCTAAATTTTTTTAAAGAATATTTTTTATTTTTTTATTCACCGGATAGTTCTATTTTTTCACAAATATAGAATAAGTTTGTTTTAAAAATTTAAACTTTTTAAATTTTTGTTGGTTGGATATTTTTGAAAATCTTTATTTTTCAACTTTTTGGTAAAAGATTTTTTTTTAGTTTCAAAATTTAAAAATAAAAAGTTTTCATCTTTTTTTCTTGCCTTCTTAATATTTCTGGACTTTATTTTATTTTTGTATTTTAAATAAAAAATTTAATTTTTAAATTTAAAATTCAAAAAAATAAAAATTTTGTCTTTTGAAATCCTAAATTTTTTTAAAGAATATTTTTTATTTTTTTATTCACCGGATAGTTCTATTTTTTCACAAATATAGAATAAGTTTGTTTTAAAAATTTAAACTTTTTAAATTTTTGTTGATTGGATATTTTTGAAAATCTTTATTTTCAACTTTTTGGTAAAAAGATTTTTTTTAGTTTCAAAATTTAAAAATAAAAAGTTTTCATCTTTTTTTCTTGCCTTCTTAATATTTCTGGACTTTATTTTATTTTTGTATTTTAAATAAAAATTTAATTTTTAAATTTAAAATTCAAAAAAATAGAAAATTTTGTCTTTTGAAATCCTAAATTTTTTTAAAGAATATTTTTTATTTTTTTATTCACCGGATAGTTCTATTTTTTCACAAATATAGAATAAGTTTGTTTTAAAAATTTAAACTTTTTAAA
Organism: Arachis hypogaea; assembly: GCF_003086295.3. Taxonomy (NCBI): domain Eukaryota; kingdom Viridiplantae; phylum Streptophyta; class Magnoliopsida; order Fabales; family Fabaceae; genus Arachis; species Arachis hypogaea. The sequence continues at coordinate 40,277,633 of NC_092037.1, forward strand.
TTTTTGTTGGTTGGATATTTTTGAAAATCTTTATTTTTCAACTTTTTGGTAAAAAGATTTTTTTTAGTTTCAAAATTTAAAAATAAAAAGTTTTCATCTTTTTTTCTTGCCTTCTTAATATTTCTGGACTTTATTTTATTTTTGCATTTTAAATAAAAAATTTAATTTTTAAATTTAAAATTCAAAAAATAGAAAATTTGTCTTTTGAAATCCTAAATTTTTTTAAAGAATATTTTTTATTTTTTTATTCACCGGATAGTTCTATTTTTTCACAAATATAGAATAAGTTTGTTTTAAAAATTTAAACTTTTTAAATTTTTGTTGTTGGATATTTTTGAAAATCTTTATTTTTCAACTTTTTGGTAAAAAGATTTTTTTTTAGTTTCAAAATTTAAAAATAAAAAGTTTTCATCTTTTTTTCTTGCCTTCTTAATATTTCTGGACTTTATTTTATTTTTGTATTTTAAATAAAAAATTTAATTTTTAAATTTAAAATTCAAAAAAATAGAAAATTTTGTCTTTTGAAATCCTAAATTTTTTTAAAGAATATTTTTTATTTTTTTATTCACCGGATAGTTCTATTTTTTCACAAATATAGAATAAGTTTGTTTTAAAAATTTAAACTTTTTAAATTTTTGTTGGTTGGATATTTTTGAAAATCTTTATTTTTCAACTTTTTGGTAAAAAGATTTTTTTTTAGTTTCAAAATTTAAAAATAAAAAGTTTTCATCTTTTTTTCTTGCCTTCTTAATATTTCTGGACTTTATTTTATTTTTGCATTTTAAATAAAAAATTTAATTTTTAAATTTAAAATTCAAAAAAATAAAAATTTTGTCTTTTGAAATCCTAAATTTTTTTAAAGAATATTTTTTATTTTTTTATTCACCGGATAGTTCTATTTTTTCACAAATATAGAATAAGTTTGTTTTAAAAATTTAAACTTTTTAAATTTTTGTTGGTTGGATATTTTTGAAAATCTTTATTTTTCAACTTTTTGGTAAAAAGATTTTTTTTTAGTTTCAAAATTTAAAAATAAAAAGTTTTCATCTTTTTTTCTTGCCTTCTTAATATTTCTGGACTTTATTTTATTTTTGTATTTTAAATAAAAAATTTAATTTTTAAATTTAAAATTCAAAAAAATAGAAAATTTTGTCTTTTGAAATCCTAAATTTTTTTAAAGAATATTTTTTATTTTTTTATTCACCGGATAGTTCTATTTTTTCACAAATATAGAATAAGTTTGTTTTAAAAATTTAAACTTTTTAAATTTTTGTTGGTTGGATATTTTTGAAAATCTTTATTTTTCAACTTTTTGGTAAAAAGATTTTTTTTTAGTTTCAAAATTTAAAAATAAAAAGTTTTCATCTTTTTTTCTTGCCTTCTTAATATTTCTGGACTTTATTTTATTTTTGTATTTTAAATAAAAAATTTAATTTTTAAATTTAAAATTCAAAAAAATAGAAAATTTGTCTTTTGAAATCCTAAATTTTTTTAAAGAATATTTTTTATTTTTTTATTCACCGGATAGTTCTATTTTTTCACAAATATAGAATAAGTTTGTTTTAAAAATTTAAACTTTTTAAATTTTTGTTGGTTGGATATTTTTGAAAATCTTTATTTTTCAACTTTTTGGTAAAAAGATTTTTTTTAGTTTCAAAATTTAAAAATAAAAAGTTTTCATCTTTTTTTCTTGCCTTCTTAATATTTCTGGACTTTATTTTATTTTTGTATTTTAAATAAAAAATTTAATTTTTAAATTTAAAATTCAAAAAAATAGAAAATTTTGTCTTTTGAAATCCTAAATTTTTTTAAAGAATATTTTTTATTTTTTTATTCACCGGATAGTTCTATTTTTTCACAAATATAGAATAAGTTTGTTTTAAAAATTTAAACTTTTTAAATTTTTGTTGATTGGATATTTTTGAAAATCTTTATTTTTCAACTTTTTGGTAAAAAGATTTTTTTTAGTTTCAAAATTTAAAAATAAAAAGTTTTCATCTTTTTTTCTTGCCTTCTTAATATTTCTGGACTTTATTTTATTTTTGCATTTTAAATAAAAAATTTAATTTTTAAATTTAAAATTCAAAAAAATAGAAAATTTTGTCTTTTGAAATCCTAAATTTTTTTAAAGAATATTTTTTATTTTTTTATTCACCGGATAGTTCTATTTTTTCACAAATATAGAATAAGTTTGTTTTAAAAATTTAAACTTTTTAAATTTTTGTTGTTGGATATTTTTGAAAATCTTTATTTTTCAACTTTTTGGTAAAAAGATTTTTTTTAGTTTCAAAATTTAAAAATAAAAAGTTTTCATCTTTTTTTTCTTGCCTTCTTAATATTTCTGGACTTTATTTTATTTTTGTATTTTAAATAAAAAATTTAATTTTTAAATTTAAAATTCAAAAAAATAGAAAATTTTGTCTTTTGAAATCCTAAATTTTTTTAAAGAATATTTTTTATTTTTTTATTCACCGGATAGTTCTATTTTTTCACAAATATAGAATAAGTTTGTTTTAAAAATTTAAACTTTTTAAATTTTTGTTGGTTGGATATTTTTGAAAATCTTTATTTTCAACTTTTTGGTAAAAAGATTTTTTTTAGTTTCAAAATTTAAAAATAAAAAGTTTTCATCTTTTTTTCTTGCCTTCTTAATATTTCTGGACTTTATTTTATTTTTGCATTTTAAATAAAAAATTTAATTTTTAAATTTAAAATTCAAAAAAATAAAAATTTTGTCTTTTGAAATCCTAAATTTTTTTAAAGAATATTTTTTATTTTTTTATTCACCGGATAGTTCTATTTTTTCACAAATATAGAATAAGTTTGTTTTAAAAATTTAAACTTTTTAAATTTTTGTTGTTGGATATTTTTGAAAATCTTTATTTTTCAACTTTTTGGTAAAAAGATTTTTTTTTAGTTTCAAAATTTAAAAATAAAAAGTTTTCATCTTTTTTTCTTGCCTTCTTAATATTTCTGGACTTTATTTTATTTTTGTATTTTAAATAAAAAATTTAATTTTTAAATTTAAAATTCAAAAAAATAGAAAATTTTGTCTTTTGAAATCCTAAATTTTTTTAAAGAATATTTTTTATTTTTTTATTCACCGGATAGTTCTATTTTTTCACAAATATAGAATAAGTTTGTTTTAAAAATTTAAACTTTTTAAATTTTTGTTGGTTGGATATTTTTGAAAATCTTTATTTTTCAACTTTTTGGTAAAAAGATTTTTTTTTAGTTTCAAAATTTAAAAATAAAAAGTTTTCATCTTTTTTTCTTGCCTTCTTAATATTTCTGGACTTTATTTTATTTTTGTATTTTAAATAAAAAATTTAATTTTTAAATTTAAAATTCAAAAAATAAAAAATTTGTCTTTTGAAATCCTAAATTTTTTTAAAGAATATTTTTTATTTTTTTATTCACCGGATAGTTCTATTTTTTCACAAATATAGAATAAGTTTGTTTTAAAAATTTAAACTTTTTAAATTTTTGTTGGTTGGATATTTTTGAAAATCTTTATTTTTCAACTTTTTGGTAAAAAGATTTTTTTTAGTTTCAAAATTTAAAAATAAAAAGTTTTCATCTTTTTTTCTTGCCTTCTTAATATTTCTGGACTTTATTTTATTTTTGTATTTTAAATAAAAAATTTAATTTTTAAATTTAAAATTCAAAAAAATAAAAATTTTGTCTTTTGAAATCCTAAATTTTTTTAAAGAATATTTTTTATTTTTTTATTCACCGGATAGTTCTATTTTTTCACAAATATAGAATAAGTTTGTTTTAAAAATTTAAACTTTTTAAATTTTTGTTGGTTGGATATTTTTGAAAATCTTTATTTTTCAACTTTTTGGTAAAAAGATTTTTTTTAGTTTCAAAATTTAAAAATAAAAAGTTTTCATCTTTTTTTCTTGCCTTCTTAATATTTCTGGACTTTATTTTATTTTTGCATTTTAAATAAAAAATTTAATTTTTAAATTTAAAATTCAAAAAAATAGAAAATTTTGTCTTTTGAAATCCTAAATTTTTTTAAAGAATATTTTTTATTTTTTTATTCACCGGATAGTTCTATTTTTTCACAAATATAGAATAAGTTTGTTTTAAAAATTTAAACTTTTTAAATTTTTGTTGGTTGGATATTTTTGAAAATCTTTATTTTTCAACTTTTTGGTAAAAAGATTTTTTTTTAGTTTCAAAATTTAAAAATAAAAAGTTTTCATCTTTTTTTCTTGCCTTCTTAATATTTCTGGACTTTATTTTATTTTTGTATTTTAAATAAAAAATTTAATTTTTAAATTTAAAATTCAAAAAAATAAAAATTTTGTCTTTTGAAATCCTAAATTTTTTTAAAGAATATTTTTTATTTTTTTATTCACCGGATAGTTCTATTTTTTCACAAATATAGAATAAGTTTGTTTTAAAAATTTAAACTTTTTAAATTTTTGTTGGTTGGATATTTTTGAAAATCTTTATTTTTCAACTTTTTGGTAAAAAGATTTTTTTTTAGTTTCAAAATTTAAAAATAAAAAGTTTTCATCTTTTTTTCTTGCCTTCTTAATATTTCTGGACTTTATTTTATTTTTGCATTTTAAATAAAAAATTTAATTTTTAAATTTAAAATTCAAAAAATAAAAATTTTGTCTTTTGAAATCCTAAATTTTTTTAAAGAATATTTTTTATTTTTTTATTCACCGGATAGTTCTATTTTTTCACAAATATAGAATAAGTTTGTTTTAAAAATTTAAACTTTTTAAATTTTTGTTGATTGGATATTTTTGAAAATCTTTATTTTTCAACTTTTTGGTAAAAAGATTTTTTTTTAGTTTCAAAATTTAAAAATAAAAAGTTTTCATCTTTTTTTCTTGCCTTCTTAATATTTCTGGACTTTATTTTATTTTTGTATTTTAAATAAAAAATTTAATTTTTAAATTTAAAATTCAAAAAAATAAAAATTTTGTCTTTTGAAATCCTAAATTTTTTTAAAGAATATTTTTTATTTTTTTATTCACCGGATAGTTCTATTTTTTCACAAATATAGAATAAGTTTGTTTTAAAAATTTAAACTTTTTAAATTTTTGTTGTTGGATATTTTTGAAAATCTTTATTTTTCAACTTTTTGGTAAAAAGATTTTTTTTAGTTTCAAAATTTAAAAATAAAAAGTTTTCATCTTTTTTTCTTGCCTTCTTAATATTTCTGGACTTTATTTTATTTTTGTATTTTAAATAAAAAATTTAATTTTTAAATTTAAAATTCAAAAAAATAGAAAATTTTGTCTTTTGAAATCCTAAATTTTTTTAAAGAATATTTTTTATTTTTTTATTCACCGGATAGTTCTATTTTTTCACAAATATAGAATAAGTTTGTTTTAAAAATTTAAACTTTTTAAATTTTTGTTGATTGGATATTTTTGAAAATCTTTATTTTTCAACTTTTTGGTAAAAAGATTTTTTTTAGTTTCAAAATTTAAAAATAAAAAGTTTTCATCTTTTTTTCTTGCCTTCTTAATATTTCTGGACTTTATTTTATTTTTGTATTTTAAATAAAAATTTAATTTTTAAATTTAAAATTCAAAAAATAAAAATTTTGTCTTTTGAAATCCTAAATTTTTTTAAAGAATATTTTTTTTTTTTTATTCACCGATAGTTCTATTTTTTCACAATATAGAATAAGTTTGTTTTAAAATTTAACTTTTTAATTTTTGTTGTTGGATATTTTTGAAATCTTTTTTTCAACTTTTTGGTAAAAGATTTTTTTTAGTTTCAAAATTTAAAAATAAAATTTTCATCTTTTTTCTTGCTTCTTAATATTTTATTTATTTATTTTTATTATTTTAATAAAATTTAATTTTTAAATTTAAAATTCAAAAAATAAAAATTTGTCTTTTGAAATCCTAAATTTTTTTAAAGAATATTTTTTATTTTTTTATTCACCGGATAGTTCTATTTTTTCACAAATATAGAATAAGTTTGTTTTAAAAATTTAAACTTTTTAAATTTTTGTTGTTGGATATTTTTGAAAATCTTTATTTTTCAACTTTTTGGTAAAAAGATTTTTTTTTAGTTTCAAAATTTAAAAATAAAAAGTTTTCATCTTTTTTTCTTGCCTTCTTAATATTTCTGGACTTTATTTTATTTTTTATTTTAAATAAAAATTTAATTTTTAAATTTAAAATTCAAAAAATAAAAATTTTCTTTTGAAATCTAAATTTTTTAAAGAATATTTTTTTTTTTTTATTCACGATAGTTTATTTTTTTAATATTTTTTTTAAATTTTTTTTTTTTTTATTTTTTGAAATTTTATTTTTCAATTTTGGTAAAAAGATTTTTTTTAGTTTCAAAATTTAAAAATAAAAAGTTTTCATCTTTTTTTCTTGCCTTCTTATATTTTGGACTTTATTTTATTTTTATTTTAAATAAAAATTTAATTTTTAAATTTAAAATTCAAAAAATAAAAATTTTGTCTTTTGAAATCTAATTTTTTTAAAGAATATTTTTTATTTTTTTATTCACGATAGTTCTATTTTTCACAATATAAATAATTTGTTTTAAAATTTAAATTTTTAAATTTATTTTAAAACTTTTTGGTAAAAGATTTTTTTTTAGTTTCAAAATTTAAAAATAAAAAGTTTTCATCTTTTTTTCTTGCCTTCTTAATATTTCTGGCTTTATTTTATTTTTTTTTAAATAAAAATTTAATTTTTAATTTAAAATTCAAAAAATAAAAATTTTGTCTTTTGAAATCCTAATTTTTTTAAAGAATATTTTTTTTTTTTTATTCACGATAGTTCTATTTTTTCAAAATATAGAATAAGTTTGTTTTAAAATTTAAACTTTTTAAATTTTTGTTGTTGGATATTTTTGAAAATCTTTATTTTTCAACTTTTTGGTAAAAGATTTTTTTTATTTAAAATTTAAAATAAAATTTTTTTTTTTTTTTTTTATTTTTTTTTTTATTTTTTATTTTAAATAAAATTTTTTTTTTAATTCTAAATTTTTTTGATATTTTTTTTTTTTTATTAGATATTCTATTTTTTAAAATATAGAATAAGTTTGTTTTAAAATTTAAATTTTTAAATTTTTGTTGTTGGATATTTTTGAAATCTTTATTTTCAACTTTTTGGTAAAAAGATTTTTTTTAGTTTCAAAATTTAAAAATAAAAATTTTCATCTTTTTTTCTTGCCTTTTAATATTTTGGTCTTTATTTTATTTTTATTTTAAAAAAATTTTTTTTATTTAAAATTCAAAAATAAAAATTTTTTTTTTTTTTTTTTAATATTTTTTTTATTTTATTTTTATTTTTAAATAAAAAATTTATTTTTAATTTAAATTAAATTAAATAAATTTTTTTTAAATCTAAATTTTTTAAAAATATTTTTTATTTTTTATTCACGATAGTTCTATTTTTTCAAATATAGAATAAGTTTTTTAAAATTTAAATTTTTAATTTTTGTTGTTGGATATTTTTGAAATCTTTATTTTTCAACTTTTTGGTAAAAGATTTTTTTTAGTTTCAAAATTTAAAAATAAAAAGTTTTCATCTTTTTTTCTTGCTTCTTAATATTTCTGGACTTTATTTTATTTTTATTTTAAATAAAAATTTATTTTTAAATTTAAAATTAAAAAATAAAAATTTTCTTTTGAAATTTAAATTTTTTTTTTTTTTTTTTTTTTTTTTTTAAATTTTATTTTATTTTTTTTTAAAAATTTTATTTTTATTTCAAATTTAAAAATAAAAATTTTATTTTTAAAAATTTTTTTTAAATTTTTTTTAAATATTTTTTATTTTTTATTAGATATTCTATTTTTCAAATATAAATAAGTTTGTTTTAAAAATTTAAATTTTTAAATTTTTGTTGTTGGATATTTTTGAAAATCTTTATTTTCAACTTTTTGGTAAAAAGATTTTTTTTAGTTTCAAAATTTAAAAATAAAAGTTTCATCTTTTTTCTTGCTTCTTAATATTTTGGACTTTATTTTATTTTTGATTTTAAATAAAAATTAATTTTTAAATTTAAAATTAAAAAATAAAAATTTTCTTTTTTTTTTTTGAATATTTTTTTATTTTTTTAAATATTTATTTTTAAATAAAAATTTTTTTGAATTTTTAAAATTTTATTTTTTTTTTAATTTTTTTATTTCAAAATTTAAAAATAAAAATTTTCATCTTTTTTCTTGCTTCTTAATATTTTGCTTTATTTTATTTTTATTTTAAATAAAAATTTATTTTTAAATTTAAATTAAAAAATAAAATTTTTTTTGAAATCTAATTTTTTTAAAATATTTTTTTTTTTTTTTCAGATAGTTTATTTTTTCAAAATATAAATAATTTTTTTAAAATTTAAATTTTTAAATTTTTTTTTATATTTTTAAAATTTATTTTATTTTTGTAAAATTTTATTTTTATTTCAAAATTTAAATAAATTTTTTTTAAAATTTAAATTTTTTTTTTGTTATTAATATTTTTGAATCTTTATTTTTCATTTTTTAAAAAGATTTTTTTTATTTCAAAATTTAAAAATAAAAATTTATCTTTTTTTTTTTTTAATATTTTTGATTTTTTTATTTTTTATTTTTATAAAATATTTATTTTTTTTCAAAATTTAAAATAAATAATTTTTTTTTAAATTTAAATTTTTTTAAATTTTTTTTATTTATTTTTGAAATATTTATTTTTATTTAACCTAAATTTTTTTTAAAGAATATTTTTTTATTTTTTTTATTCACCGGATAGTTCTATTTTTTCACAAATATAGAATAAGTTTGTTTTAAAAATTTAAACTTTTTAAATTTTTGTTGATTGGATATTTTTGAAAATCTTTATTTTTCAACTTTTTGGTAAAAAGATTTTTTTTTAGTTTCAAAATTTAAAAATAAAAAGTTTTCATCTTTTTTTTCTTGCCTTCTTAATATTTCTGGACTTTATTTTATTTTTGTATTTTAAATAAAAAATTTAATTTTTAAATTTAAAATTCAAAAAAATAAAAATTTTGTCTTTTGAAATCCTAAATTTTTTTAAAGAATATTTTTTATTTTTTTATTCACCGGATAGTTCTATTTTTTCACAAATATAGAATAAGTTTGTTTTAAAAATTTAAACTTTTTAAATTTTTGTTGGTTGGATATTTTTGAAAATCTTTATTTTTCAACTTTTTGGTAAAAAGATTTTTTTTAGTTTCAAAATTTAAAAATAAAAAGTTTTCATCTTTTTTTCTTGCCTTCTTAATATTTCTGGACTTTATTTTATTTTTGTATTTTAAATAAAAAATTTAATTTTTAAATTTAAAATTCAAAAAAATAAAAATTTTGTCTTTTGAAATCCTAAATTTTTTTAAAGAATATTTTTTATTTTTTTATTCACCGGATAGTTCTATTTTTTCACAAATATAGAATAAGTTTGTTTTAAAAATTTAAACTTTTTAAATTTTTGTTGGTTGGATATTTTTGAAAATCTTTATTTTTCAACTTTTTGGTAAAAAGATTTTTTTTAGTTTCAAAATTTAAAAATAAAAAGTTTTCATCTTTTTTTCTTGCCTTCTTAATATTTCTGGACTTTATTTTATTTTTGTATTTTAAATAAAAAATTTAATTTTTAAATTTAAAATTCAAAAAATAAAAATTTTGTCTTTTGAAATCCTAAATTTTTTTAAAGAATATTTTTTATTTTTTTATTCACCGGATAGTTCTATTTTTTCACAAATATAGAATAAGTTTGTTTTAAAAATTTAAACTTTTTAAATTTTTGTTGGTTGGATATTTTTGAAAATCTTTATTTTTCAACTTTTTGGTAAAAAGATTTTTTTTAGTTTCAAAATTTAAAAATAAAAAGTTTTCATCTTTTTTTCTTGCCTTCTTAATATTTCTGGACTTTATTTTATTTTTGTATTTTAAATAAAAAATTTAATTTTTAAATTTAAAATTCAAAAAAATAAAAATTTTGTCTTTTGAAATCCTAAATTTTTTTAAAGAATATTTTTTATTTTTTTATTCACCGGATAGTTCTATTTTTTCACAAATATAGAATAAGTTTGTTTTAAAAATTTAAACTTTTTAAATTTTTGTTGGTTGGATATTTTTGAAAATCTTTATTTTTCAACTTTTTGGTAAAAGATTTTTTTTAGTTTCAAAATTTAAAAATAAAAAGTTTTCATCTTTTTTTCTTGCCTTCTTAATATTTCTGGACTTTATTTTATTTTTGTATTTTAAATAAAAAATTTAATTTTTAAATTTAAAATTCAAAAAAATAAAAATTTGTCTTTTGAAATCCTAAATTTTTTTAAAGAATATTTTTTATTTTTTTATTCACCGGATAGTTCTATTTTTTCACAAATATAGAATAAGTTTGTTTTAAAAATTTAAACTTTTTAAATTTTTGTTGGTTGGATATTTTTGAAAATCTTTATTTTTCAACTTTTTGGTAAAAAGATTTTTTTTAGTTTCAAAATTTAAAAATAAAAAGTTTTCATCTTTTTTTCTTGCCTTCTTAATATTTCTGGACTTTATTTTATTTTTGCATTTTAAATAAAAAATTTAATTTTTAAATTTAAAATTCAAAAAATAAAAATTTTGTCTTTTGAAATCCTAAATTTTTTTAAAGAATATTTTTTATTTTTTTATTCACCGGATAGTTCTATTTTTTCACAAATATAGAATAAGTTTGTTTTAAAAATTTAAACTTTTTAAATTTTTGTTGGTTGGATATTTTTGAAAATCTTTATTTTTCAACTTTTTGGTAAAAAGATTTTTTTTAGTTTCAAAATTTAAAAATAAAAAGTTTTCATCTTTTTTTCTTGCCTTCTTAATATTTCTGGACTTTATTTTATTTTTGTATTTTAAATAAAAAATTTAATTTTTAAATTTAAAATTCAAAAAATAAAAATTTTGTCTTTTGAAATCCTAAATTTTTTAAAGAATATTTTTTATTTTTTTATTCACCGGATAGTTCTATTTTTTCACAAATATAGAATAAGTTTGTTTTAAAAATTTAAACTTTTTAAATTTTTGTTGGTTGGATATTTTTGAAAATCTTTATTTTTCAACTTTTTGGTAAAAAGATTTTTTTTAGTTTCAAAATTTAAAAATAAAAAGTTTTCATCTTTTTTTCTTGCCTTCTTAATATTTCTGGACTTTATTTTATTTTTGTATTTTAAATAAAAAATTTAATTTTTAAATTTAAAAGTTCAAAAAATAAAAAATTTTGCTTTTGAAATCCTAAATTTTTTTAAAGAATATTATTTTATTTTTTTATTCACCGGATAGTTCTATTTTTCACAAATATAAATAAGTTTGTTTTAAAAATTTAAACTTTTTAAATTTTTGTTGGTTGGATATTTTTGAAAATCTTTATTTTTCAACTTTTTGGTAAAAAGATTTTTTTTGTTTCAAAATTTAAAAATAAAAAGTTTTCATCTTTTTTTCTTGCCTTCTTAATATTTCTGGACTTTATTTTATTTTTTCATTTTAATTAAAAAATTTCATTTTTAAATTTAAAAATTCAAAAAAATAAAAATTTTGTCTTTTGAAATACTAAATTTTTTAAAGAATATTTTTTATTTTTTATTCACCGGATAGTTGTATTTTTTCACAAATATAGAATAAGTTTGTTTTAAAAATTTAAACTTTTTAAATTTTTGTTGGTTGGATATTTTTGAAAATCTTTATTTTTCAACTTTTTGGTAAAAAGATTACTTTTTTAGTTTCAAAATTTAAAAATAAAAAGTTTTCATCTTTTTTTCTTGCCTTCTTAATATTTCTTGACTTTATTTTATTTTTGTATTTTAAATAAAAAATTTAATTTTTAAATTTAAAAGTTCAAAAAAATAAAAATTTTGCCTTTTGAAATCCTAAATTTTTTTAAAGAATATTATTTTATTTTTTTATTCACCGGATAGTTCTATTTTTTCACAAATATAAAATAAGTTTGTTTTAAAAATTTAAACTTTTTAATTTTTGTTGGTTGGATATTTTTGAAAATCTTTTTTTTCAACTTTTGGTAAAAAGATTTTTTTTGTTTCAAAATTTAAAAATAAAAAGTTTTCATCTTTTTTTCTTGCCTTCTTAATATTTCTGGACTTTTTTTATTTTTTCATTTTAATTAAAAAATTTAATTTTTAAATTTAAAATTCAAAAAAATAAAAATTTTGTCTTTTGAAATACTAAATTTTTTAAAGAATATTTTTTATTTTTTATTCACCGGATAGTTGTATTTTTTCACAAATATAGAATAAGTTTGTTTTAAAAATTTAAACTTTTTAAATTTTTGTTGGTTGGATATTTTTGAAAATCTTTATTTTTCAACTTTTTGGTAAAAAATTACTTTTTTAGTTTCAAAATTTAAAAATAAAAAGTTTTCGTCTTTTTTTCTTGCCTTCTTAATATTTCTTGACTTTATTTTATTTTGGTATTTTAAATAAAAAATTTAATTTTTAAATTTAAAAGTTCAAAAAAATAAAAATTTTGCCTTTTGAAATCCTAAATTTTTTTAAAGAATATTATTTTATTTTTTTATTCACCGGATAGTTCTATTTTTTCACAAATATAAATAAGTTTGTTTTAAAAATTTAAACTTTTTAAATTTTTGTTGGTTGGATATTTTTGAAAATCTTTATTTTTCAACTTTTTGGTAAAAAGATTTTTTTTGTTTCAAAATTTAAAAATAAAAAGTTTTCATCTTTTTTTCTTGCCTTCTTAATATTTCTGGACTTTATTTTATTTTTCATTTTAATTAAAAAATTTAATTTTTAAATTTAAAAATTCAAAAAAATAAAAATTTTGTCTTTTGAAATACTAAATTTTTTAAAGAATATTTTTTATATTTTTATTCACCGGATAGTTGTATTTTTTCACAAATATAGAATAAGTTTGTTTTAAAAATTTAAACTTTTTAAATTTTTGTTGGTTGGATATTTTTGAAAATCTTTATTTTTCAACTTTTTGGTAAAAAGATTTTTTTTAGTTTCAAAATTTAAAAATAAAAAGTTTTCATCTTTTTTTCTTGCCTTCTTAATATTTCTGACTTTATTTTATTTTTGTATTTTAAATAAAAAATTTAATTTTTAAATTTAAAAGTTCAAAAAAATAAAAAATTTTGCCTTTTGAAATCCTAAATTTTTTTAAAGAATATTATTTTATTTTTTTATACACCGGATAGTTCTATTTTTTCACAAATATAAAATAAGTTTGTTTTAAAAATTTAAACTTTTTAAATTTTTGTTGGTTGGATATTTTTGAAAATCTTTATTTTTCAACTTTTGGTAAAAAGATTTTTTTTTTTCAAAATTTAAAAATAAAAAGTTTTCATCTTTTTTTCTTGCCTTCTTAATATTTCTGGACTTTATTTTATTTTTCATTTTAATTAAAAAATTTAATTTTTAAATTTAAAATTCAAAAAAATAAAAAATTTTGTCTTTTGAAATACTAAATTTTTTTAAAGAATATTTTTTATATTTTTATTCACCGGATAGTTGTATTTTTTCACAAATATAGAATAAGTTTGTTTTAAAAATTTAAACTTTTTAAATTTTTGTTGGTTGGATATTTTTGAAAATCTTTATTTTTCAACTTTTTGGTAAAAAATTACTTTTTTAGTTTCAAAATTTAAAAATAAAAAGTTTTCATCTTTTTTTCTTGCCTTCTTAATATTTCTGGACTTTATTTTATTTTTGTATTTTAAATAAAAAATTTAATTTTTAAATTTAAAAGTTCAAAAAAATAAAAATTTTGCTTTTGAAATCCTAAATTTTTTTAAAGAATATTATTTTATTTTTTTATACACCGGATAGTTCTATTTTTCACAAATATAAATAAGTTTGTTTTAAAAATTTAAACTTTTTAAATTTTTGTTGGTTGGATATTTTTGAAAATCTTTATTTTTCAACTTTTTGGTAAAAAGATTTTTTTGTTTCAAAATTTAAAAATAAAAAGTTTTCATCTTTTTTTCTTGCCTTCTTAATATTTCTGGACTTTATTTTATTTTTTCATTTTAATTAAAAAATTTCATTTTTAAATTTAAAATTCAAAAAAATAAAAATTTGTCTTTTGAAATACTAAATTTTTTTAAAGAATATTTTTTATTTTTTTATTCACCGGATAGTTGTATTTTTTCACAAATATAGAATAAGTTTGTTTTAAAAATTTAAACTTTTTAAATTTTTGTTGCTTGGATATTTTTGAAAATCTTTATTTTTCAACTTTTTGGTAAAAAGATTACTTTTTTAGTTTCAAAATTTAAAAATAAAAAGTTTTCATCTTTTTTTCTTGCCTTCTTAATATTTCTTGACTTTATTTTATTTTTGTATTTTAAATAAAAAATTTAATTTTTAAATTTAAAAGTTCAAAAAAATAAAAAATTTTGCCTTTTGAAATCCTAAATTTTTTTAAAGAATATTATTTTATTTTTTTATACACCGGATAGTTCTATTTTTTCACAAATATAAAATAAGTTTGTTTTAAAAATTTAAACTTTTTAAATTTTTGTTGGTTGGATATTTTTGAAAATCTTTATTTTTCAACTTTTTGGTAAAAAGATTTTTTTGTTTCAAAATTTAAAAATAAAAAGTTTTCATCTTTTTTTCTTGCCTTCTTAATATTTCTGGACTTTATTTTATTTTTTCATTTTAATTAAAAAATTTCATTTTTAAATTTAAAAATTCAAAAAAATTAAAAATTTTGTCTTTTGAAATACTAAATTTTTTAAAGAATATTTTATTATTTTTTATTCACCGGAAAGTTGTATTTTTTCACAAATATAGAATAAGTTTGTTTTAAAAATTTAAACTTTCTAAATTTTTGTTGGTTGGATATTTTTGAAAATCTTTATTTTTCAACTTTTTGGTAAAAAGATTACTTTTTTAGTTTCAAAATTTAAAAATAAAAAGTTTTCATCTTTTTTTCTTGCCTTCTTAATATTTCTTGACTTTATTTTATTTTGTTATTTTAAATAAAAAATTTAATTTTTAAATTTAAAAGTTCAAAAAAATAAAAAATTTTGCCTTTTGAAATCCTAAATTTTTTTAAAGAATATTATTTTATTTTTTTATACACCGGATAGTTCTATTTTTTCACAAATATAAATAAGTTTGTTTTAAAAATTTAAACTTTTTCAATTTTTGTTGGTTGGATATTTTTGAAAATCTTTTTTTTCAACATTTTGGTAAAAAGATTTTTTTTCTTTCAAAATTTAAAAATAAAAAGTTTTCATCTTTTTTTCTTGCCTTCTTAATATTTCTGGACTTTCTTTTATTTTTTCATTTTAATTAAAAAATTTAATTTTTAAATTTAAAAATTAAAAAAATAAAAATTTTGTCTTTTGAAATACTAAATTTTTTAAAGAATTTTTTTATATTTTTATTCACCGGATAGTTGTATTTTTTCACAAATATAGAATAATTTGTTTTAAAAATTTAAACTTTTTAAATTTTTGTTGGTTGGATATTTTTGAAAATCTTTATTTTTCAACTTTTTGGTAAAAAATTACTTTTTTAGTTTCAAAATTTAAAAATAAAAAGTTTTCATCTTTTTTTCTTGCCTTCTTAATATTTCTTGACTTTATTTTATTTTGGTATTTTAAATAAAAAATTTAATTTTTAAATTTAAAAGTTCAAAAAAATAAAAATTTTGCCTTTTGAAATCCTAAATTTTTTTAAAGAATATTATTTTATTTTTTTATACACCGGATAGTTCTATTTTTTCACAAATATAAATAAGTTTGTTTTAAAAATTTAAACTTTTTCAATTTTTGTTGGTTGGATATTTTTGAAAATCTTTATTTTTCAACATTTTCGTAAAAAGATTTTTTTTCTTTCAAAATTTAAAAATAAAATTTTCATCTATTTTTCTTGCCTTCTTATATTTCTGGACTTTATTTTATTTTTTATTTTCAATAAAAAATTTAATTTTTAAATTTAAAATTCAAAAAATAAAACACTTTGTCTTTTGAAATCCTAAATTATTTTAAAGAATATTTTTTATTTTTTTATTCATCGGATAGTTCTATTTTTTCACAAATATAGAATAGTTTGTTTTAAAAATTTAAACTTTTTAAATTTTTGTTGGTTGGATATTTTTGAAAATCTTTATTTTTCAACTTTTTGGTAAAAAGATTACTTTTTTAGTTTCAAAATTTAAAAATAAAAAGTTTTCGTCTTTTTTTCTTGCCTTCTTAATATTTCTTGACTTTATTTTATTTTTGTATTTTAAATAAAAAATTTAATTTTTAAATTTAAAAGTTAAAAAAATAAAAATTTTGCCTTTTGAAACCTAAATTTTTTTAAAGAATATTATTTTATTTTTTTATTCACCGGATAGTTCTATTTTTTCACAAATATAGAATAATGTTGTTTTAAAAATTTAAACGTTTTCAATTTTTGTTGGTCGGATATTTTTGAAAATCTTTTTTTTCAAATTTTGGTAAAAAGATTTTTTTGTTTCAAAATTTAAAAATAAAAAGTTTTCATCTTTTTTTCTTGCCTTCTTAATATTTCTGGACTTTCTTTTATTTTTTCATTTTAATTAAAAAATTTAATTTTTAAATTTAAAAATTCAAAAAATAAAAAACTTTGTCTTTTGAAATACTAAATTTTTTAAAGAATATTTTTTATTTTTTTATTCACTGGATAGTTGTATTTTTTCACAAATATAGAATACGTTTGTTTTAAAAATTTAAACTTTTTAAATTTTTGTTGGTTGGATATTTTTGAAAATCTTTATTTTTCAACTTTTTGGTAAAAAGATTACTTTTTTAGTTTCAAAATTTAAAAATAAAAAGTTTTCATCTTTTTTTTCTTGCCTTCTTAACATTTCTTGACTTTATTTTATTTTGGTATTTTAAATAAAAAATTTAAGTTTTAAATTTAAAAGTTCAAAAAAATAAAAAATTTTGCCTTTTGAAATCCTACTTTTTTTAAAGAATATTATTTTATTTTTTTATACACCGGATAGTTCTATTTTTTCACAAAATAGAATAATGTTGTTTTAAAAATTTAAACTTTTTCAATTTTTGTTGGTTGGATATTTTTAAAATCTTTTTTTTTCAACATTTTGGTAAAAAGATTTTTTTTTCTTTCAAAATTTAAAAATAAAAAGTTTTCATCTTTTTTTCTTGCCTTCTTAATATTTCTGGACTTTATTTTATTTTTTCATTTTAATTAAAAAATTTAATTTTTAAATTTAAAAATTCAAAAAATAAAAAACTTTGTCTTTTGAAATACTAAATTTTTTAAAGAATATTTTTTTATATTTTTATTCACCGGATAGTTGTATTTTTTCACAAATATAGAATAAGTTTGTTTTAAAAATTTAAACTTTTTCAATTTTTGTTGGTCGGATATTTTTGAAAATCTTTTTTTCAAAATTTTGGTAAAAAGATTTTTTTGTTTCAAAATTTAAAAATAAAAAGTTTTCATCTTTTTTTCTTGCCTTCTTAATATTCTGGACTTTCTTTTATTTTTCATTTTAATTAAAAAATTTAATTTTTAAATTTAAAAATTCAAAAAATAAAAAACTTTGTCTTTTGAAATACTAAATTTTTTAAAGAATATTTTTTATATTTTTATTCACCGGATAGTTGTATTTTTTCACAAATATAGAATAAGTTTGTTTTAAAAATTTAAACTTTTTAAATTTTTGTTGATTGGATATTTTTGAAAATCTTTATTTTTCAACTTTTTGGTAAAAAGATTTTTTTTAGTTTCAAAATTTAAAAATAAAAATTTTCATCTTTTTTTCTTGCCTTTTAATATTTCTGGTCTTTATTTTATTTTTGTATCTTAAATAAAAAATTTAATTTTTAAATTTAAAATTTCAAAAAAAAAATTGTCTTTTGAAATACTAAATTTTTTAAAGAATATTTTTTTTTATTCACCGGATAGTTCTATTTTTTACAAATATAGAATAAGTTTGTTTTAAAAATTTAAACATTTTCAATTTTTGTTGGTTGGATATTTTTGAAAATCTTTATTTTTCAACATTTTGGTAAAAAGATTTTTTTTGTATCAAAATTTAAAAATAAAATGTTTTCATCTTTTTTTCTTGCCTTCTTAATATTTCTGGACTGTATTTTATTTTTTCATTTTAAATAAAAAATTTAATTTTTAAATTTAAAATTTCAAAAAAATAAAAAATTTTGCCTTTTGAAATCCAAAATTTTTTTTAAAGAATATTTTTTTATTTTTTTATTCACTGGATAGTTCTATTTTTTCACAAATATAGAATTAGTTTGTTTTAAAAATTTAAACGTTTTAAATATTTGTTGATTGGATATCTTTGAAAATCTTTATTTTTCAACTTTTTGGTAAAATGATTATTTTTTAGTTTCAAAATTTAAAAATAAAAAGTTTTCATCTTTTTTTTCTTGCCTTCTTAATATTTCTGGACTTTATTTTATTTTTGTATTTTAAATAAAAGATTTAATTTTAAATTTAAAAATTCAAAAATATAAAAAATTTTGTCTTTTGAAATCTTAAATTTTTTTCAAGAATACTTTTTTATTTTTTTATTCACCGAAAAGTTCTATTTTTTCACAAATATAGAATATGTTTCTTTTAAAAATTTAAACTTTTTAAATTTTTGTTGATTGGATATTTTTGAAAATCTTTATTTTTCAACTTTTTTGTAAAAAGATTATTTTTTTTTAATTTCAAAATTTAAAAATAAAAAGTTGTCATCTTTTTTTCATGCCTTCTTAATATTTTTGGACTTTATTTTATTTTTGTATTTTAAATAAAAAATTTAAGTTTTTAAATTTAAAAATTCAAAAAAATAAAAAATTTTGCCTTTTGAAATCCTAAATTTTTTTAAAGAATATTATTTTATTTTTTTATTCACTGGATAGTTCTATTTTTTCACAAATATAGAATAAGTTTGTTTTAAAAATTTAAACTTTTTCAATTTTTGTTGGTTGGATATTTTTGAAAATCTTTATTTTTCAACATTTTGGTAAAAAGATTTTTTTTGTTTCAAAATTTAAAAATAAAAAGTTTTCATCTTTTTTTCTTGCCTTTTAATATTTCTGGACTTTATTTTATTTTTTCATTTTAAATAAAAAATTTAATTTTTAAATTTAAAAATTCAAAAAAAATGAAAATTTTGTCTTTTGAAATCCTAAATTTTTTTAAAGAATATTTTTTATTTTTTTATTCACTGGATAGTTCTATTTTTTCACAAATATAGAATAAGTTTGTTTTAAAAATTTAAACTTTTTAAATTTTTGTTGATTGGATATTTTTGAAAATCTTTATTTTTCAACTTTTTGGTAAAAAGATTATTTTTTTGTTTCAAAATTTTAAAATAAAAAGCTTTCATCTTTTTATCTTTCCTTCTTAATATTTTTGGACTTTATTTTATTTTTGAATTTTAAACAAAAAATTTAATTTTTAAATTTAAAAATTCAAAAAAATAAAAAATTGTCTTTTGAAATCTTAAATTTTTTTAAAAAATATTTTTTTATTTTTTTATTCACCGAAAAGTTCTATTTTAACACAAATATAGAATAACTTTGTTTTAAGAATTTAAACTTTTTAAATTTTTATTGATTGAATATTTTTGAAAATCTTTATTTTTCAACCTTTTTGTAAAAAGATTATTTTTTTAATTTCAAAATTTAAAAATAAAAAGTTTTCAACTTTTTTTCATGCCTTCTTAATATTTCTGGACTTTATTTTATTTTTGTATTTTAAATAAAAAATTTAATTTTTAAATTTAAAAATTCAAAAAAATAAAAATTTTGCCTTTTGAAATCCTAAATTTTTTTAAAGAATACTATTTTATTTTTTTATTCAGCGGATAGTTCTATTTTTTTACAAATATAGAATAAGTTTGTTTTAAAAATTTAAACTTTTTCAATTTTTGTTGGTTGGATATTTTTGAAAATCTTTATTTTTCAACATTTTGGTAAAAAGAATTTTTTTGTATCAAAATTTAAAAATAAAAAGTTTTCATCTTTTTTTCTTGCATTCTTAATATTTTTGGACTTTATTTTATTTTTTCATTTTAAATAAAAAATTTAATTTTTAAATTTAAAAATTCAAAAAAATAAAAAAATTTGTCTTTTGAAATCCAAAATTTTTTTTAAAGAATATTTTTTTATTTTTTTATTCACCGGAAGTTCTATTTTTTCTCAAATAATAAATTTACAGATCTATTATTTATTAGATATTGTTGAACTTTATTTTATTTTTATTATTTAAATAAAAAAACATTTAAAAATATATTTAAAAAATTCAAAAATAAAAAATTTTATTTTTTCAAATTTTTTTGTTTTTTTAAAATATTTTTTATTTTTTTATTCACCGGATAATGCTACACTCAGACAGTTGACTTTCTTTGCTGCACATGTTCACGAATTAAGAATAAATTAATTTAAAAAAGTCAAAATTTTAATTTTATATTTTTTGGATATTTTTGGAATTTCTTATTTTTTTAAATTATAAAAAATATATTTTTGTTTAAAAATAAAAAAATAATAAATTTACAGATCTGTTGTTTATTAGATATTGTTGGACTTTATTTTATTTTTATTATTTAAATAAAAACATTTAAAAATATAATTTAAAAATTCAAAAATAAAAAATTTTATTTTTTCAAATTTTTTATTTTTTTTAAAATATTTTTTTTCATTCACCGGATAATGCTACATCCAGACAGTTGACTTTTTTTTGCTGCACTTGTTCACAAATTAAGAATAAATTAATTTAAAAAATTTAAAATTTTAATTTTTTATTTTTTTGGATATTTTTGGAATTTCTTAAATTTTTACAATTATAAAAAATATATTTTTAGTTTAAAAATAATTAAATAAATTTACGGATCTGTTGTTTTTTAGATATTGTTAGATTTTATTTTATTTTTATTATTTAAATAAAAAATATTTAATAATATAATTTAAAAATTCAAAAATAAAAAAAACTTTCAATTTTTTTAATTTTTTAAAAATCTTTTTTATTTTTTCATTCACCGGATAATACTACGCCTGGACAGTTGAATTTTTTTCTCTACACTTGTTCACAAATTAAGAATAAATTAGTTTAAATAATTTAAAATTTTTATTTTTATTTTTTTAAATATTTTTGGAATTTATTAATTTTTTACAATTAGAAAAAATATATTTTTAGTTTAAAATTAAAAAAATAATAAATTTAAAGATCTGTTGTTTATTAGATATTATTGGACATTATTTTATTTTTATTATTTAAATAAAAAATTAGTTTTTTAAAATTTTTTATCTTTTAAATTATTTTTTATTTTTCATTCACCGGATAATGCTACATCGAGATAGTTGACTTTTTTTGCTGCACTTGTTCACGAATTAAGAATAAAGTAATTTAAAAAATTTAAAATTTTAATTTTTTTTATTTTTTGGATTTTTTAATATTTTACAACAACAAAAAATATTTTTTAAGTTTAAAAATTAAAGAAAATAAATTTACAGATCTGTTATTTATTAGATATTGCTGGACTTTATTTTATTTTTATTATTTAAATAAAAAATATTTAATAATATAACTTCAAAATTCAAAAATAAAAAATTTTCTTTTTCTAAAAATTTTTATTTTTTGGATAATATTTTTTATTTTTTTATTCACCGGATAATGCTACACCCGGACAATTGATTTGTTTTTGCAACACTTGTTCAAAAATTAAGAATAAATTAATTTAAAAAATTTAAAATTTTAATTTTTTATTTTTTTGGATATTTTTGGAATTTCTTAATTTTTTACAATTATAAAAAATATATTTTTAGTTTAAAAATAAAAAAATAAATTTACAGATTTGTTGTTTTTTAGATATTGCGGGACTTTTTTATTTTTATTATTTAAATAAAAACATTTAATAATATAACTTAAAAATTCAAAAATAAAAAATTTTATTTTTTCAAATTTTTTAATTTTTTTAAAATATTTTTATTTTTTCATTCACCAGATAATGCTACACCCAGACAGTTGACTTTTTTTTGCTACACTTGTTCACAAATTAAGAATAAATTAATTTAAAAAATTTAAAATTTAAAATTTTTATTTTTTGGATATTTTTGGAATTTCTTAATTTTTTACAATTAGAAAAAAAAATTTTAGTTCAAAAATAAAAAAATAATAAATTTAAAGATCTGTTGTTTATTAGATATTGCTGGACATTATTTTATTTTTATTATTTAAATAAAAAAACATTTAATAATATCATTTTAAAATTAAAAAATAAAAAAATTTATTTTTTCAAATTTTTTAATTTTTTTAAAAATATTTTTATTTTTTCATTCACCGGATAATGCTACACCCATACAGTTGACTTTTTTTGCTGCACTTCTTCACAAATTAAGAATAAATTAATTTAAAAAATTTAAAATTTTAATTTTTTATTTTTTTGGATATTTTTGGAATTTCTTAATTTTTTACAATTAGACAGATCGAGCAGGGGCAAGTAAGGCATCATGCTTTCCCGGGGAGATCCTTTCAATATATATAATAATAGTGAAGCTTCTCGCGCATTCGTGCTTGCTGTGAAAGTGATATTCGTAATCAAGAGATGGGGCTGCCTACAACACTAAGAAGCAATGGGGACCAAAATACAGATGAAGATGCGTAGTCAACGGATCCCTAGTCTTAGAACTAGGAGTTTCACAGTGAGATAGACGTCTAAGATAAAGTGCAAGCCAGCAAGCATTCCTACTATAACATAGCCTCAGAGTCCACCAAAAGAAGATTTATAGAATCTAGGGGCACTAAGACTAGTGATAACGGGAACCCCAGACCTGTAACATAAATCCTACACTCGCTAAAAAGGAGGAGTCCAGAAAGTCTATTAAAATCCCTCGGGAACAAATCAGACTTCACAATCACTTAGGCGCTTATAGGCTTAGCAAGGACAAAGCAACTAAAGCCTTAGGGAAAGAAAAGAGATCTGTTATTGTCAGCCCTCTATCCTAAAAAATATATTTTTAGTTTAAAAATAAAAAAGAAATTTACAGATCTGTTGTTTTTTAGATATTGTTGGATTTTATTTTATTTTTATTATTTAAATAAAAATATTTAATAATATAATTTAAAAATTCAAAAATAAAAATTTTTTTCAAATTTTTTAATTTTTTTAAAATATTTTTTATTTTTTCATTCACCGGATAATCCTACACCTAGACAGTTGACATTTTTTTGCTGCACTTTGTTCACAAATTAAGAATAAATTAATTTAAATAATTTAAAATTTTAATTTTTTATTTTTTAGTTTAAAAATAAAAAAATTATAAATTTAAAGATATGTTGTTTATTAGATATTAGTAGACATTATTTTATTTTATTATTTAAATAAAAAACATTTAATAATATAATTTTAAAAATAAAAAATAAAAAAATTATTTTTTTAAAATTTTTTATCTTTTAAAAATATTTTTTTTATTCACCGGATAATGCTACACCGAGACAGCTGACTTTTTTTGCTGCACTTGTTCAAGAATTAAGAATAAAGTAATTTGAAAAATTTAAAATTTTAATTTTTTATTTTTTGAATTTTTTAATATTTTACAACAACAAAAAATATTTTTTAAGTTTAAAAATTAAAAAAATAAATTTACAGTCTGTTGTTTATTAGATATTGCTGGACATTATTTTATTTTTATTATTTAAATAAAAAATATTTAATATTATAATTTAAAAATTCAAAAATAAAAAATTTTCTTTTTTTAAAATTTTTTATTTTTTGGATAATATTTTTTATTTTTTTATTCACCGGATAATGTTACACCTGGACAGCTGATTTTTTTTTGCTACACTTGTTCAAAAATTAAGAAAAAATTAATTTAAAAAATTTAAAATTTTAATTTCTTTTGAATATTTTTGGAATTTCTTAATTTTTTACAATTATAAAAAATATATTTTTAGTTTAAAAATAAATTTACAGATTTGTTGTTTTTTAGATATTGCGGGACTTTATTTTATTTATATTATTTAAATAAAAAACATTTAATAATATAATTTAAAAATTCAAAAATAAAAATTTTTATTTTTTCAAATTTTTTAGTTTTTTAAAATATTTTTATTTTTTCGTTCACCGGATAATGCTACACCCAGATAATTGACTTTTTTTGCTGCACTTGTTCACAAATTAAGAATAAATTAATTTAAAAAATTTAAAATTTAAAATTTTTAATTTTTTGAATATTTTTGGAATTTCTTAATTTTTTACAATTATAAAAGATATATTTTTAGTTTTAAAAAAAATAAATTTACAGATTTGTTGTTTTTTAGATATTCCGGGACTTTTTTTTATTTTTATTATTTAAATAAAAACACTTAATAATATAATTCAAAAATTCAAAAATAAAAAATTTTATTTTTTCAAATTTTTTAATTTTTTTAAAAGATTTTTATTTTTTCATTCACCAGATAATGCTACACATAGACAGTTGACTTTTTTTGCTACACTTGTTCACAAATTAAGAATAAATTAATTTAAAAAATTTAAAATTTAAAATTTCTATTTTTTGGATATTTTTTGAATTTCTTAATTTTTTACAATTAGAAAAAAAATTTTAAGTTCAAAAATAAAAAAATAATAAATTTAAAGATCTGTTGTTTATTAGATATTGCTGGACATTATTTTATTTTTATTATTTAAATAAAAAACATTTAATAATATCAGTTTAAAATTAAAAAATAAAAAATTTTAATTTTTCAAATTTTTTAATTTTTTTAAAAATATTTTTTTTCATTCACCGGATAATGCTACATCCAGACAGTTGACTTTTTTTGCTGCACTTGTTCACAAATTAAGAATAAATTAATTTAAAAAATTTAAAATTTTAATTTTTTATTTTTTTGGATATTTTTGGAATTTCTTAATTTTTTACAATTATAAAAAATATATTTTTAGTTTAAAAATAAATAAATAAATTTACAATTCTGTTATTTTTTAGATATTGTTGGATTTTATTTTATTTTTATTATTTAAATAAAAAATATTTAATAATATAATTTAAAAATTCAAAAATAAATTTTTTTTCAAATTTTTTAATTTTTTAAAAATATTTTTTATTTTTTCATTCACCGGATAATACTACACCTAGACAGTTGAATTTTTTTTGCTGCACCTGTTTACAAATTAAGAATAAATTAATTTAAATAATTTAAAATTTTATTTTTTTGGATATTTTTGGAATTTATTAATTTTTTACAATTAGAAAAAATATTTTTTTAGTTTAAAATTAAAAAAATAATAAATTTAAAGATCTGTTGTTTATTAGATATTATACTGAACATTATTTTATTTTTATTATTTAAATAAAAAATTAGTTTTCTAAAATTTTTTATCTTTTAAGAATATTTTTTATTTTTTATTCACCGGATAATGCTACACCGAGACAGTTGACTTTTTTTGCTGCACTTGTTCACGAATTAAGAATAAAGTAATTTAAAAAATTTAAAATTTTAATTTCTTTATTTTTTGAATATTTTTTGAATTTTTTAATATTTTACAACAACAAAAATATTTTTTAAGTTTAAAAATTAAAAAAAATAAATTTACAGATCTGTTGTTTATTAGATATTGCTGGTCTTATTTTATTTTTATTATTTAAATAAAAAATATTTAATAATATAATTTAAAAATTCAAAAATAAAAAATTTTCTTTTTCTAAAAATTTTTTATTTTTTGGATAATATTTTTATTTTTTTATTCACCGGATAATGCTACACCCGGACAATTGATTTTTTTTGCTACACTTGTTCAAAAATTAAAAATAAATTAATTTAAAAAATTTCAAATTTTAATTTTTTATTTTTTGGATATTTTTGGAATTTCTTACTTTTTTACAATTATATAAAATATATTTTTAGTTTAAAAATAAAAAGATAAATTTACAGATTTGTTGTTTTATAGATATTGGGGGACTTTTTTATTTTATTATTTAAATAAAAAAATTTAATAATGTAATTTAAAAATTCAAAAATAAAAAATTTTATTTTTTCAAATTTTTTATTTTTTTAAAAATATTTTTATTTTTTCATTTACCAGATAATGCTACACCCAGACAGTTGACTTTTTTTTGCTACACTTGTTCACAAATTAAGAATAAATTAATTTAAAAAATTTAAAATTTAAAATTTTTATTTTTTGGATATTTTTGGAATTTCTTAATTTTTTACAATTATAAAAAAAATTTTAGTTCAAAAATAAAAAATAATAAATTTAAAGATCTGTTGTTTATTAGATATTGCTTGACATTATTTTATTTTTATTATTTAAATAAAAAACATTTAATAATATCATTTTAAAATTAAAAAATAAAAAATTTTATTTTTTCAAATTTTTTAATTTTTTTAAAAATATTTTTTATTTTTTTATTCACCGGATAATGCTATACCTAGACAGTTGACATTTTTTTGCTGCACTTGTTCTCAAATTAAGAATAAATTAATTTAAAAAATTTAAAATTTTAATTTTTTATTTTTTGGATATTTTTGGAATTTATTAATTTTTTACAATTAGAAAAAATATATTTTTAGTTTAAAAATTAAAAAAAATAAATTTACAGATCTGTTGTTTTTTAGATATTGTTGGATTTTATTTTATTTTTATTATTTAAATAAAAATATTTAATAATATAATTTAAAAATTCAAAAATAAAATTTTTTTTCAAATTTTTTAATTATTTTAAAATATTTTTTATTTTTTCATTCACCAGATAATACTACACCTAGACAGTTGACATTTTTTTGCTGCACTTGTTCACAAATTAAGAATAAATTAATTTAAATAATTTAAAATTTTAATTTTTTATTTTTTGGATATTTTTTGAATTTATTAATTTTTTACAATTAGAAAAAATATTTTTTTAGTTTAAAAATAAAAAATAATAAATTTAAAGATCTATTGTTTATTAGATATTACTAGACATTATTTTATTTTTATTATTTAAATAAAAATATTTAATAATATAATTTTAAAAATAAAAAATAAAAAAAATTAGTTTTTTAAAATTTTTTATCTTTCAAAAATATTTTTTATTTTTTTATTCACCGGATAATACTACACCGAGACAACTCACTTTTTTTGCTGCACTTGTTCACGAATTAAGAATAAAGTAATTTGAAAAATTTAAAATTTTAATTTTTTTATTTTTTGTATATTTTTTGAATTTTTTAATATTTTACAACAAGAAAAAATAATTTTTAAGTTTAAAAATTAAAAAAAATAAATTTACAGATCTGTTGTTTATTAGATATTGCTGGACATTATTTTATTTTTATTATTTAAATAAAAAATATTTAATATTATAATTTAAAAACGAAAAAATAAAAAATTTTCTTTTTTTAAAATTTTTTATTTTTTGGATAATATTTTTTTTATTCATCGGATAATGCTACACCCGGACAATTGATTTTTTTTTTGCTACACTTGTTCAAAAATTAAGAATAAATTAATTTAAAAAATTTAAAATTTTAATTTTTTTGGATATTTTTGGAATTTCTTAATTTTTTACAATTATAAAAAATATATTTTTAGTTTAAAAATAAAAAAAATAAATTTACAGATTTGTTGTTTTTTAGATATTGCGGGACTTTATTTTATTTATAGTATTTAAATAAAAAACATTTAATAATATAATTTAAAAATTCAAAAATAAAAATTTTTATTTTTTCAACTTTTTTAGTTTTTTTTAAAATATTTTTATTTTTTCATTCACCGTATAATGCTACACCCAGGTAATTGACTTTTTTTGTTGCACTTGTTCACAAATTAAGAATAAAAAATTTAAAATTTAAAATTTTTTATTTTTTGGATATTTTTGAAATTTCTTAATTTTTTACAATTATAAAAAATATATTTTTAGTTTAAAAATAAAAAAATAAATTTACAGATTTGTTATTTTTTAGATATTGCGAGACTTTTTTTATTTTTATTATTTAAATAAAAACACTTAATAATATAATTTAAAAATTCAAAAATAAAAAATTTAATTTTTTCAAATTTTTTAATTTTTTTAAAACATTTTTATTTTTTCATTCACCAGATAATGCTACACCTAGACAGTTGACTTTTTTTTGCTACACTTGTTCACAAATTAAGAATAAATTAATTTAAAAAATTTAAAATTTAAAATTTCTATTTTTGGATTTTTTTGGAATTTCTTAATTTTTTACAATTAGAAAAAAACTTTTAGTTCAAAAATAAAAAAATAATAAATTTAAAGATCTGTTGTTTATTAGATATTGCTGGACATTATTTTATTTTTATTATTTAAATAAAAAATATTTAATAATATCATTTTAAAATTAAAAAATAAAAAATTTTATTTTTTCAAATTTTTTAATTTTTTTAAAATATTTTTTATTTTTTCATTCACCGGATAATGCTACACCCAAACAATTGACTTTTTTTTGCTGCACTTGTTCATAAATTAAGAATAAATTAATTTAAAAAATTTAAAATTTTTATTTTTATTTTTTTGGATATTTTTGGAATTTATTAATTTCTTACAATTATAAAAAATATATTTTTAGTTTAAAAATAAAAAAATAATAAATTTAAAGATCTGTTGTTTATTAGATATTGTTGGACATTATTTTATTTTTGTTATTTAAATAAGAAATATTTAATAATATAATTTAAAAATTCAAAAATAAAAAAAATTAGTTTTTTAAAAATTTTTATCTTTTAAAAATATTTTTTATTTTTTTATTCACCGGATAATGCTACACCCAAACAGTTGATTTTTTTCCTGCACTTGTTCACGAATTAAGAATAAATTAATTTAAAAAATTTTAAATTTTAATTTTTTTATTTTTTTATATTTTTGGAATTTTTTAATATTTTACAACAAGAAAAAATATTTTTTAGGTTTAAAAATTAAAAAAAATAAATTTACAGATTTGTTGTTTATTAGATATTGCTGGACATTATTTTATTTTTATTATTTAAATAAAAAATATTTAATAATATAATTTAAAAATTAAAAAATTTATTTTTTTAATTTTTAATTTTTGGAAAATATTTTTTATTTTTTTATTCACCGGATAATGCTACACCCGGACAGTTGATTTTTTTTACCACACTTGTTCACAAATTAAAAATAAATTAATTTAAAAAATTTAAAAATTAAAATTTTTATTTTTTTGGATATTTTTTGAATTTATTAATTTTTTACATTTAGAAAAAATATATTTTTAGTTTCAAATAAAAAATAATAAATTTACAGATCTATTGTTTATTAGATATTGCTGGACTTTATTTTATTTTTATTATTTAAATAAAAAACATTTAAAAATATAATTCAAAAATTCAAAAATAAAAAATTTTATTTTTTCAAATTTTTTAGTTTTTTTAAAAATATTTTTTATTTTTTCATTCACCGGATAATGCTACACCCAGACAGTTGACTTTCTTTGCTGCACATGTTCACGAATTAAGAATAAATTAATTTAAAAAATTTAAAATTTTAATTTTATATTTTTTTGGATATTTTTGGAATTTCTTATTTTTTTACAATTATAAAAAATATATTTTTGTTTAAAATTAAAAAAATAATAAATTTACAGATCTGTTGTTTATTAGATATTGTTGGACTTTATTTTATTTTTATTATTTAAATAAAAAGCATTTAAAAATATAATTTAAAAATTCAAGAATAAAAAATTTTATTTTTTCAAATTTTTTATTTTTTTTAAAATATTTTTTTTTCATTCACCGGATAATGCTACATCCAGACAATTGACTTTTTTTGCTGCACTTGTTCACAAATTAAGAATAAATTAATTTAAAAAATTTAAAAATTAAAATTTTTATTTTTTGGATATTTTTGGAATTTATTAATTTTTTACATTTAGAAAAAATATATTTTTAGTTTAAAATAAAAAATAATAAATTTACAGATCTATCGTTTATTAGATATTGCTGGACTTTATTTTGTTTATATTATTTAAATAAAAAACATTTAAAAATATAATTAAAAATTTCAAAAATAAAAAATTTTATTTTTTCAAATTTTTTAGTTTTTTTAAAAATATTTTTTATTTTTTCATTCACCGGATAATGCTACACCCAGACAGTTGACTTTCTTTGCTGCAAATGTTCACGAATTAAGAATAAATTAATTTAAAAAATTCAAAATTTTAATTTTATATTTTTTTGGATATTTTTGGAATTTCTTATTTTTTTACAATTATAAAAAATATATTTTTGTTTAAAATTAAAAAAATAATAAATTTACAGATCTGTTGTTTATTAGATATTGTTGGACTTTATTTTATTTTTATTATTTAAATAAAAAGCATTTAAAAATTCAAAAATAAAAAATTTTATTTTTTCAAATTTTTTATTTTTTTAAAATATTTTTTTTTCATTCACCGGATAATGCTACATCTAGACAGTTGACGTTTTTTGCTGCACTTGTTCAAAAATTAAGAATAAATTAATTTAAAAAATTTAAAATTTTAATTTTTTATTTTTTGGATATTTTTGAAATTTCTTAATTTTTTACAATTATAAAAAGTATATTTTTAGTTTAAAAATAAATAAATAAATTTACAGATCTGTTATTTTTTAGATATTGTTGGATTTTATTTTATTTTTATTATTTAAATAAAAAATATTTAATAATATAATTTAAAAATTCAAAAATAAAAATTTTTTTCAAATTTTTTAATTTTTTAAAAATATTTTTTATTTTTTTCATTCACTGGATAATACTACACCTAGACAGTTGAATTTTTTTTACTGCACTTGTTTACAAATTAAGAATAAATTAATTTAAATAATTTAAAATTTTAATTTTTTTGGATATTTTTGGAATTTATTAATTTTTTACAATTAGAAAAAATATTTTTTTAGTTTAAAATTAAAAAAATAATAAATTTAAAGATCTGTTGTTTATTAGATATTACTGGACATTATTTTATTTTATTATTTAAATAAAAAATTAGTTTTCTAAAATTTTTTATCTTTTAAAAATATTTTTTATTTTTTATTCACCGGATAATGTTACACCGAGACAGTTGACTTTTTTTGCTGCACTTGTTACGAATTAAGAATAAAGTAATTTAAAAAATTTAAAATTTTAATTTCTTTATTTTTTGAATATTTTTTGAATTTTTTAATATTTTACAACAACAAAAATATTTTTTAAGTTTAAAAATTAAAAAAAATAAATTTACAGATCTGTTGTTTATTAGATATTGCTGGACTTTATTTTATTTTTATTATTTAAATAAAAAATATTTAATAATATAATTTAAAAATTCAAAAATAAAAAATTTTCTTTTTCTAAAATTTTTTTATTTTTTGGATAATATTTTTATTTTTTTATTCACCGGATAATGCTACTTTTTTTTGCTACACTTGTTCACAAATTAAGAATAAATTAATTTAAAAAATTTAAAATTTAAAATTTTTATTTTTTGGATATTTTTGGAATTTCCTAATTTTTTACAATTATAAAAAAAAATTTTAGTTCAAAAATAAAAAATAATAAATTTAAAGATCTGCTGTTTATTAGATATTGCTTGACATTATTTCATTTTTATTATTTAAATAAAAAACATTTAATAATATCATTTTAAAATTAAAAAATAAAAAATTTTATTTTTTCAAAATTTTTAATTTTTTTAAAATATTTTTTATTTTTTCATTCACCGGATAATGCTACACCTAGACAGTTGACATTTTTTTGCTGCACTTGTTCTCAAATTAAGAATAAATTAATTTAAATAATTTAAAATTTTAATTTTTTATTTTTTGGATATTTTTGGAATTTATTAATTTTTTACAATTAGAAAAAATATTTTTTTAGTTTAAAAATAAAAAAATTATAAATTTAAAGATCTGTTGTTTATTAGATACTACTAGACATTATTTTATTTTATTATTTAAATAAAAAAAATTTAATAATATAATTTTAAAAATAAAAAATAAAAAAATTATTTTTTTAAAATTTTTTATCTTTTAAAAATATTTTTTATTTTTTTATTCACCGGATAATGCTACACCGAGACAGCTGACTTTTTTTGCTGCACTTGTTCACGAATTAAGAATAAAGTAATTTGAAAAATTTAAATTTAAATTTTTAATTTTTTTAATTTTTTAATATTTTACAACAACAAAAAATATTTTTTAAGTTTAAAAATTAAAAAAATAAATTTACTGTCTGTAGTTTATTAGATATTGCTGGACATTATTTTATTTTTATTATTTAAATAAAAAATATTTAATATTATAATTTAAAAATTCAAAAATAAAAAATTTTCTTTTTTTAAAATTTTTTATGTTTTGGATAATATTTTTTATTTTTTTATTCACCGGATAATGCTACACCCGGACAGTTGATTTTTTTTGCTACACTTGTTCAAAAATTAAGAATAAATTAATTTAAAAAATTTAAAATTTTAATTTTTTCGAATATTTTTAGAATTTCTTAATTTTTTACAATTATAAAAAATATATTTTTAGTTTAAAAATAAAAAATAAATTTTCAGATTTGCCGTTTTTTAGATATTGCGGGACTTTATTTTATTTATATTATTTAAATAAAAAACATTTAATAATATAATTTAAAAATTCAAAAATAAATATTTTGATTTTTTCATTCACCGGATAATGCTACACCCAGACAATTGACTTTTTTTTGCTGCACTTGTTCACAAATTAAGAATAAATTAATTTAAAAAATTTAAAATTTAAAATTTAAAATTTTTTATTTTTTGGATATTTTTGAAATTTCTTAATTTTTTACAATTATAAAAAATATATTTTTATCTTAAAAATAAAAAATAAATTTTCAGATTTGTTGTTTTTTAGATATTGCGGGACTTTTTTTATTTTTCTTATCTAAATAAAAACATTTAATAATATAATTTAAAAATTCAAAAATAAAAAATTTTATTTTTTCAAATTTTTTAATTTTTTTAAAATATTTTTATTTTTTCATTCACCAGATAATGCTACACCCAGACAGTTGACTTTTTTTTGCTACACTTGTTCACAAATTAAGAATAAATTAATTTAAAAAATTTAAAATTTAAAATTTTTATTTTTTGGATATTTTTGGAATTTCTTCATTTTTTACAATTATAAAAAAATTTTTAGTTCAAAAATAAAAAAATAATAAATTTAAAGATCTATTGTTTATTAGATATTGCTTGACATTATTTTATTTTTATTATTTAAATAAAAAACATTTAATAATATCATTTTAAAATTAAAAAATTAAAAATTTTATTTTTTCAAATTTTTTAATTTTTTTAAAAATATTTTTTATTTTTTCATTCACCGGATAATGCTACACCTAGACAGTTGACATTTTTTTGCTGCACTTGTTCTCAAATTAAGAATAAATTAATTTAAATAATTTAAAATTTTAATTTTTTATTTTTTGGATATTTTTGGAATTTATTAATTTTTTACAATTGGAAAAAATTATTTTTTTAGTTTAAAAATAAAAAAATTATAAATTTAAAGATCTGTTGTTTATTAAATATTACTAGACATTATTATATTTTATTATTTAAATAAAAAACACTTAATAATATAATTTTAAAAATAAAAAATAAAAAAATTATTTTTTAAAAATTTTTTATCTTTTAAAAATATTTTTTATTTTGTTATTCACCAGATAATGCTACACCGAGACAGCTGACTTTTTTTGCTGCACTTGTTCACGAATTAAGAATAAAGTAATTTGAAAATTTTAATTCTTTTATTTTTTGAATTTTTTAATATTTTACAACAACAAAAAATATTTTTTAAGTTTAAAAATTAAAAAAATAAATTTACAGTCTTTTGTTTATTAGATATTGCTGGACATTATTTTATTTTTATTATTTAAATAAAAAATATTTAATATTATAATTTAAAAATTCAAAAATAAAAAATTTTCTTTTTTTTAAATTTTTTATTTTTTGGATAATATTTTTTATTTTTTTATTCACCGGATAATGCTACACCCGGACAGTTGATTTCTTTTTGCTACACTTGTTCAAAAATTAAGAATAAATTAATTTAAAAAATTTAAAATTTTAATTTTTTTGAATATTTTTGGAATTTCTCAATTTTTTACAATTATAAAAAATATATTTTTAGTTTAAAAATAAAAAAAATAAATTTTCAGATTTGTTGTTTTTTAGATATTGCGGGACATTATTTTATTTATATTATTTAAATAAAAAACATTTAATAATATAATTTAAAAATTCAAAAATAAAAATTTTTATTTTTTAAAATTTTTTTATTTTTTCATTCACCGGATAATGCTACACCCAGACAATCGACTTTTTTTTGCTGCACTTGTTCACAAATTAAGAATAAATTAATTTAAAAAATTTAAAATTTAAAGTTTAAAATTTTTTATTTTTTGGATATTTTTGGAATTTATTAATTTTTTACAATTATAAAAAATATATTTTTATTTTAAAAATAAAAAATAAATTTACAGATTTGTTGTTTTTTAGATATTGCGGGACTTTTTTTATTTTTCTTATCTAAATAAAAACATTTAATAATATAATTTAAAATTCAAAAATAAAAAATTTTATTTTTTCAAATTTTTTAATTTTTTTAAAATATTTTTATTTTTTCATTCACCAGATAATGCTACACCCAGACAGTTGACTTTTTTTTGCTACACTTGTTCACAAATTAAGAATAAATTAATTTAAAAAATTTAAAATTTAAAATTTTTATTTTTTGGATATTTTTGGAATTTCTTAATTTTTTACATTTATAAAAAATTTTTTAGTTCAAAAATAAAAAAATAATAAATTTAAAGATCTGTTGTTTATTAGATATTGCTTGACATTATTTTATTTTTATTATTTAAATAAAAAACATTTAATAATATCATTTTAAAATTAAAAAATAAAAAATTTTATTTTTTCAAATTTTTTAATTTTTTTAAAAATATTTTTTATTTTTTCATTCACCGGATAATGCTACACCTAGACAGTTGACATTTTTTTGCTGCACTTGTTTTCAAATTAAGAATAAATTAATTTAAATAATTTAAAATTTTAATTTTTTATTTTTTGGATATTTTTGGAATTTATTAATTTTTTACAATTAGAAAAAATATTTTTTTAGTTTAAAAATAAAAAAATTATAAATTTAAAGATCTGTTGTTTATGAGATATTACTAGATATTATTTTATTTTATTATTTAAATAAAAAACATTTAATAATATAATTTTTTATCTTTTAAAAATATTTTTTATTTTTTTATTCACCGGATAATGCTACACCGAGACAGCTGACTTTTTTTGCTGCACTTGTTCACGAATTAAGAATAAAGTAATTTGAAATTTTTAAAATTTTAATTCTTTTATTTTTTGAATTTTTTAATATTTTACAACAACAAAAAATATTTTTTTAGTTTAAAAATTAAAAAAATAAATTTACAGTCTGTTGTTTATTAGATATTGCTGGACATTATTTTATTTTTATAATTTAAATAAAAAATAT